>NW_023994476.1:70000-195000 GCF_015586225.1 Lucilia sericata
TATCAGGCCCCCTTAAGAAAATTACGCTTATTACTCGCTTAAAAATACGAGTATAGCGATGAACTTCGAGAAATGATTTTAAAGCTCATGACTGAATTAAAAATACATCGATTAAATTCGACACAAATATGGTTTGAAGGTGGGTATATAAGATTCGGAATGTTGTGTTTTGTGCTATTTTTATAAAAAAAAAAAGAATTAATTTTTATAAAATACATTTAAAAAATATTTTATGTACCTATTTTTAATTATTTTCCTACCAAAAACCCACGTTTTAGTTAGTACTGCATATAACGAACTTTTCAATTTTACGAACAGGCCTGACAACATATGGGTTCGTTAAATCGGAAAACTACTGTACTTAGTTTAGGAAATTTAACCTGATAATTATAAATGTTAATTTTCAATTCTCGAGAGATAAAAGGCTTCTAACTAGAGCTTTTTGAGTTATTTGTGAATCTTCGTAAAATGTTTATTCATATATAAAATTATGAAAAATAGCAATTGAAAACCTGCAAATATACACAAATGCAGGCATGAACATGATATTGTCATCTGTATGCTTCATTTCAAAACCACATACTGACAAATAGCAGAATAACCAATAAACATTTAACCAATATGAATTTATTTCAAATATTCATGGAAAATATTTGTTTTGCCAACATGTACACATACACATACATATGCATATATGTATGTTCAGGTACTTTTTCATACAAAATTGATTGAAGAATATTTCACATTCAGAAATTATTTTCAAATATTTATGTGCGTACAAAAGTGAGTGTGTGTTGTGTGTACAAATACAAATATAATTACAATTGAAATCTAAAGGTGTGTTTAATTGTATACATGGAAATATGATGCATACATGTATATGCATGAGCGCTTTCAATATTAATACAACATACATATGTATGTATGTATGTATGTATGTATGTATGTATGTATGTATGTATGTATGTATGTATGTATATATGTAAATTAAATGTGTATGCTAAAGTTGTTTCTTTTCAAAATAGAGAATATTCATTCATTTTGTTCATCATTTGCAGGTATTGGATTGATATTGTTCTTACTTTGGTTAATTTGTGTCATTTTAACGTTTATTACATTTGAAATTAGTGTCTACTAAAGGTGCTGTTTCACTTTTCTATTCACGCATAAACAAACACACACTCAACTCAAAACCCAGCAGTTTTAAAGAGAGTCAATACATTCTTCAAATTCAGTCAGTCAAATTTATACATATGAATGAAATTAATTCTACTTAAGTACTAACTGTCAATTTCGAATCGTAGCGAAGTATAACTAATACTCTAAGGTGTTTTATGCCCGGTAATATTGCACTTCGGGACAGCCACTCTGAGCTGCAGGAAGTCATTATGATATCCAGCAATTGCAAACTATTTTTGCATGAACGAATAAATGAATATACAAAAGTCTGTATGTGTCCATTTAACGGCATGTCTATATGATTTTAATTTAAGTATTTTAGCCGCGTTATTGTCCATTTATAATATTGGTATGACTTTATATACATACATAACTATATGAATAAATATATACACACATTCAGTAGCGCCCATACAAAATGAATCAAAGAAAAAAATTCTTCTAATTCAGTTTTAGTTCTACTTCAAATTTAGTTCTGTTCTAGTTCAGTTCTAGTTCAGTTCTAGTTCAGTTCTAGTTCAGTTCTAGTTCAGTTCTAGTTCAGTTCTAGTTCAGTAGTCAGTTCTAGTTCAGTTCTAGTTCAGTTCTAGTTCAGTTCTAGTTCAGTTCTAGTTCAGTTCTAGTTCAGTTCTAGTTCAGTTCTAGTTCAGTTCTAGTTCAGTTCTAGTTCAGTTCTAGTTCAGTTCTAGTTCAGTTCTAGTTCAGTTCTAGATCAGTTCTAGTTCAGTTCTAGTTCAGTTCTAGTTCAGTTCTAGTTCAGTTCTAGTTCAGTTCTAGTTCAGTTCTAGTTCAGTTCTAGTTCAGTTCTAGTTCAGTTCAGTTCTAGTTCAGTTCTAGTTCAGTTCTAGTTCAGTTCTAGTTCAGTTCTAGTTCAGTTCTAGTTCAGTTCTAGTTCAGTCTAGTCAGTTCTAGTTCAGTTCTAGTTCAGTTCTAGTTCAGTTCTAGTTCAGTTCTAGTTCAGTTCTAGTTCAGTTCTAGTTCAGTTCTAGTTCAGTTCTAGTTCAGTTCTAGTTCAGTTCTAGTTCAGTTCTAGTTCAGTTCTAGTTCAGTTCTAGTTCAGTTCTAGTCAGTTCTAGTTCAGTTCTAGTTCAGTTCAGTCAGTTCTAGTCAGTTCTAGTTCAGTTCTAGTTCAGTTCTAGTTCAGTTCTAGTTCAGTTCTAGTTCAGTTCTAGTTCAGTTCTAGTTCAGTTCTAGTTCAGTTCTAGTTCAGTTCTAGTTCAGTTCTAGTTCAGTTCTAGTTCAGTTCTAGTTCAGTTCTAGTTCAGTTCTAGTTCAGTTCTAGTTCAGTTCTAGTTCAGTTCTAGTTCAGTTCTAGTTCAGTTCTAGTTCAGTTCTAGTTCAGTTCTAGTTCAGTTCTAGTTCAGTTCTAGTTCAGTTCTAGTTCAGTTCTAGTTCAGTTCTAGTTCAGTTCTAGTTCAGTTCTAGTTCAGTTCTAGTTCAGTTCTAGTTCAGTTCTAGTCAGTTCTAGTTCAGTTCTAGTTCAGTTCTAGTTCAGTTCTAGTTCAGTTCTAGTTCAGTTCTAGTTCAGTTCTAGTTCAGTTCTAGTTCAGTTCTAGTTCAGTTCTAGTTCAGTTCTAGTTCAGTTCTAGTTCAGTTCTAGTTCAGTTCTAGTTCAGTTCTAGTTCAGTTCTAGTTCAGTTCTAGTTCAGTTCTAGTTCAGTTCTAGTTCAGTTCTAGTTCAGTTCTAGTTCAGTTCTAGTTCAGTTCTAGTTCAGTTCTAGTTCAGTTCTAGTTCAGTTCTAGTTCAGTTCTAGTTCAGTTCAGTTCTAGTTCAGTTCTAGTTCAGTTCTAGTTCAGTTCTAGTTCAGCTCTAGTTCAGTTCTAGTTCAGTTCTAGTTCAGTTCTAGTTCAGTTCTAGTTCAGTTCTAGTTCAGTTCTAGTTCAGTTCTAGTTCAGTTCTAGTTCAGTTCTAGTTCAGTTCTAGTTCATTTCTAGTTCAGTTCTAGTTCAGTTCTAGTTCAGTTCTAGTTCAGTTCTAGTTCAGTTCTAGTTCAGTTCTAGTTCAGTTCTAGTTCAGTTCTAGTTCAGTTCTAGTTCAGTTCTAGTTCAGTTCTAGTTCAGTTCTAGTTCATTCTAGTTCATTCTAGTTCATTCTAGTTCAGTTCTAGTTCAGTTCTAGTTCAGTATTAGTTCAGAAATTTCAAACTTTTTCTGGAATAAATTCATTTACTCAGAGAAAATTTAAACTCCTGTCTCTGTTTTAAATGGTATAAAATTGTACCACTTAATGAATATTGACATCATTGGAATTTTAGATATGCCATGTCGATGGTTGAGGTTTATTATGATAATACATACTACATGGTTTAAAAGGATGAACAGTGAGTAGCATAAGTAAATAAACATTTAAATAATTCAAAATCTTTAAAAATGTTGACAATGCAGAAGTAAAATTTTTTAAAAATTAAAAAAAAATTACACTACTACACCTGAATACAACTTATGTTAGTAAATTTATTTCTTATCCTCATTCATTTGACACTCACTGCACCATCCTCTACTAAATGCAAATTTGTCCGTCAAAACCAACCAGTAGTCGTTGGTTAAAACGAGAATGTTGGACTGGTTGCTCATTATATGCAATGGCTAATTAGCTGTTATATGGTCAAAATGATTTGCGTTTAGCAACAAACAAGACACACATACTGGAAACATTAGCAACAGCAGAAAAAAACTCTGATACTAAACATAATGTAATTAAATTGTTATCACAGTATTAAAATTACACGAAAAAAGCTGCTTATTTAAAGGATACTTTTTTAACATATGTAACTATATAAATTCATAATGACCAGCGTGTCCTGGCTATCTTCAAATACTCCATCTTTAAATAATGTTGATGGGTTTCCAATTCATCTTGTGGTAAGTTTGTTAATAAATGACCTTAAGTAATTTACTACGTTTGCATGGCAAAGTTTCTAGTATATCAAGTACTTTTTGAAGATTATAATTTTCTCATTATTTTACAAAAAAAGCAAAAAATCCCTTTACATACATATACCCAGTACTTAGTTTCACTTCTTACTAGATCATTTTCTGTAGATATTTTCATTTAAAGACTTTGGAATTTTGCTTTTTGCGCCCTTTTCACTTTACAGTCGGCATAATATGCCCATTATTTTATGTTCGTTGCAGGCATTTTTCTTAGAATAGTTGGTCTGCTGTATTGGCCTATAATCTGTGTTTAAATTGACCAGGTACTTACCAGGCAAGCTAAAATTTTCATACACATACATTCCGTTATTAACATTTCCATGCATTAAGATATTTAATAGGAGTATATCTGCCATTAAAGCTCCGATAGAGAGACACTGAAAAATATTTTATTTATAATTTGAAAACAAATGACCATTTTATTGGTTATCGGTTAAGATTGTCGATTCGGTATAATATCTAATGATTGAAATATTTTCTATATTCATTAAAATATTTTCTATAGTCTAGCCTTTAGTCTAGTCTATAGTATATTCTATAGTCTAGTCTATAGTCTAGTCTATAGTCTAGTCTATAGTCTAGTCTATAGTCTAGTCTATAGTCTAGTCTAGTCTATAGTCTAGTCTATAGTATATTCTATAGTCTAGTCTATAGTCTAGTCTATAGTCTAGTATATAGTCTAGTCTATAGTCCTAGTCTTATAGTCTAGTCTATAGTCTAGTCTATAGTCTAGTCTATAGTCTAGTCTATAGTCTAGTCTATAGTCTAGTCTATAGTCTAGTCTATAGTCTAGTCTATTAGTCTAGTCTATAGTCTAGTCTATAGTCTAGGTCCTATAGTCTAGTCTATAGTCTAGTCTATAGTCTAGTCTATAGTCTAGTCTATAGTCTAGTCTATAGTCTAGTCTATAGTCTAGTCTATAGTCTAGTCTATAGTCGAGTCTATAGTCTAGTCTATAGTCTAGTCTATAGTCTAGTCTATAGTCTAGTCTATAGTCTAGTCTATAGTCTAGTCTATAGTCTAGTCTATAGTCGAGTCTATAGTCTAGTCTATAGTCTAGTCTATAGTCTAGTCTATAGTCTAGTCTATAGTCTAGTCTAGTCTAGTCTATAGTCTAGTCTATAGTCTAGTCTATAGTCTAGTCTATAGTCTAGTCTATAGTCGAGTCTATAGTCTAGTCTATAGTCTAGTCTATAGTCTAGTCTATAGTCTAGTCTATAGTCTAGTCTATAGTCTAGTCTATAGTCTAGTCTATAGTCTAGTATAGTCTAGTCTATAGTCTAGTCTATAGTCTAGTCTATAGTCTAGTCTATAGTCTAGTCTATAGTCTAGTCTATAGTCTAGTCTATAGTCTAGTCTATAGTCTAGTCTATAGTCTAGTCTATAGTCTAGTCTATAGTCTAGTCTAGTCTATAGTCTAGTCTATAGTCTAGTCTATAGTCTAGTCTATAGTCTAGTCTATAGTCTAGTCTATAGTCAGTCTAGTCTAGTCTATAGTCTTAGTCTATAGTCCTAGTCTATAGTCTAGTCCTATAGTCTAGTCTATAGTCTAGTCTATAGTCTAGTCTATAGTCTAGTCTATAGTCTAGTCTATAGTCTAGTCTATAGTCTAGTCTATAGTCTAGTCTATAGTCTAGTCTATAGTCTAGTCTATAGTCTAGTCTATAGTCTAGTCTATAGTCTAGTCTATAGTCTAGTCTATATTCTAGTCTATAGTCCTAGTCTAAAGTCTAGTCTATAGTCTAGTCTATAGTCTAGTCTATAGTCTAGCTTATAGTCTAGTCTATAGTCTAGTCTATAGTCTAGCCTATAGTCTAGTCTATAGTCCAGTCTATAGTCCTAGTCTAAAGTATAGTCTATAGTCTAGTCTATAGTCAAGTCTATTGTCTAGTCTATAGTCTAGTCTATAGTCTAGTCTATAGTCTAGTCTATAGTCTAGTCTATGGTCTAGTCTATAGTCTAGTCTATAATCTAGTCTATAGTCTAGTCTATTGTCAAGTCTATAGTCTAGTCTATAGTCTAGTCTTTAGGTCTAGTCTAGTCTAGTCTAGTCTAGTCTAAACGTTTAAAAAATTTCTTTCCATGTAAGAAATAAGTGCAAGTATCGTGCATAATCGTCTGCATAAATGTTGTTGAAAATTGCAGAGAAAATTGATGTGTGGTAGAGGTTTGAGTTTTTGTTTTAAGTTCTCAGAGCCTCTTTAAGGGTGGGCAAGAACAAGCTGCGAGTGCTTTTATAGCATGCCACATAACCATTTAGATGCGTTTGACTGATTTTCTATTGGGTTTTGGGCAAATTATCTGTTTTGTAGTTACAGACATGTGAGTAATCAATTTGTATCCATATGTATGAAACTATAAGAATAATAGTATGTAGGGAATTTCGTTACTCTTTTTATAGGTCTTTTTCCTTATTTTCTAATAACTTAAGCTAATGAATAATATAAGGATTTTGGTAATAATATGGAGTCAGTAAATTGTTCTAATATTTAGTAACAAAGTATAAGTTTGGAATTATCATTATTACAAATATCATTTTATAGGTATAAGAAAATGTGTATGATTTCATGAAATATCTATACAGAGCAATTAAATTAGATTTGTTTGTATACAAATATAGGGTTAAGGATACAAAATACATTTAACCTTCATAATGGGTTGCAACACCTTAATTTTTTAGGCTATAACTAGACTATAGACTACAAAAAAGACTGAACTGTAGACTAAGCTATAGACTATTAAGCTAGACTATAGACTACAAAAGAGACTGAACTGTAGACTAGACTAGACTATAGACTAGACTAGACTAAGGACTAGGCTATAGACTAGACTAAGGACTAGACTATAGACTAGACTAAGGACTATACTATAGACTAAACTAGGCTATAAACTAAACTAGACTATAGACTAAACTATACACTATACTATACAACTACACTAGACTATATTATAGACTAGAGTGTAGACTACACTAGACTAGGCAATTACTAGACTGTAGAATAGACTATAGACTAGACTATAAACAAGACTACAGACTAGACTATAAACTAGAATATAGACTAGACTATAGACTAGACTACAGACTAGACTATAAGACTAGACTAATAGACTAGACTATAGACTAGACTATAGACTAGACTATAGACTAGACTATAGACTAGACTATAGACTAGACTATAGACTAGACTATAGACTAGACTATAGACTAGACTATAGACTAGACTATAGACTAGACTATAGACTAGACTATAGACTAGACTATAGACTAGACTATAGACTAAGACTATAGACTAGAACTATAGACTAGACTATAGACTAGAATATAGACTAGACTATAGACTAGACTATAGACTAGACTATAGACTAGACTATGGACTAGACTATAGACTAGACTATAGACTAGACTATAGACTAGACTATAGACTAGACTATAGACTAGACTATAGACTAGACTATAGACTAGACTAGACTATAGACTAGACTATAGACTAGACTATAGAATAGGCTATAGACTAGACTAAAGACTAGACTAGACTAGACTATAGACTAGACTATAGACTAGACTATAGACTAGACTATAGACTAGACTATAGACTAGACTATAGACTAGACTATAGACTAGACTATAGACTAGACTATAGACTAGACTATAGACTAGACTATAGACTAGACTATAGACTAGACTATAGACTAGACTATAGACTAGACTATAGACTAGACTATAGACTAGACTATAGACTAGACTATAGACTAGACTATAGACTAGACTATAGACTAGACTATAGACTAGACTATAGACTAGACTATAGACTAGACTATAGACTAGACTATAGACTAGACTATAGACTAGACTATAGACTAGACTATAGACTAGACTATAGACTAGACTATAGACTAGACTATAGACTAGACTATAGACTAGACTATAGACTAGACTATAGACTAGACTATAGACTAGACTATAGACTAGACTATAGACTAGACTATAGACTAGACTATAGACTAGACTATAGACTAGACTATAGGCTAGACTAGACTATAGACTAGACTAGACTAGACTAGACTATAGACTAGACTAGACTATAGACTAGACTAGACTATAGACTAGACTAGACTAGACTAGACTATAGACTAGACTAGACTATAGACTATAGACTATAGACTATAGACTAGACTAGACTATAGACTATAGACTAGACTAGACTAGACTATAGACTAGACTAGACTATAGACTAGACTAGACTAGACTATAGACTAGACTAGACTATAGACTAGACTATAGACTAGACTATAGACTAGACTATCGACTAGACTATCGACTAGACTATAGACTAGACTATAGACTAGACTATAGACTAGACTATAGACTAGACTATAGACTAGACTATAGACTAGACTATAGACTAGACTATTAGACTAGACTATAGACTAGACTATAGACTAGACTATAGACTAGACTATAGACTAGACATATACTAGACTATAGACTAGACTAGACGAAACTATAGAACTAGACTATTAGACTAGACTATAGACTAGACTATAGACTAGACTATAGACTAGACTATAGACTAGACTAGACTAGATATAGACTAGACTATAGACTAGACTATAGACTAGACTATAGACTAGACTATAGACTAGACTATAGACTAGACTATAGACTAGACTATAGACTAGACTATAGACTAGACTATAGACTAGACTATAGACTAGACTATAGACTAGACTATAGACTAGACTATAGACTAGACTATAGACTAGACTATAGACTAGACTATAGACTAGACTATAGACTAGACTAGACTAGACTAGAGACTAGACTATAGAATAGACTATAGCTAGACTATAGACTAGACTATAGACTAGACTATAGACTAGACTATAGACTAGACTATAGACTAGACTATAGACTAGACTATAGACTAGACTATAGACTAGACTATAGACTAGACTATAGACTAGACTATAGACTAGACTATAGACTAGACTATAGACTAGACTATAGACTAGACTATAGACTAGACTATAGACTAGACTATAGACTAGACTATAGACTAGACTATAGACTAGACTATAGACTAGACTATAGACTAGACTATAGACTAGACTATAGAATAGACTATAGACTAGACTATAGACTAGACTATAGACTAGACTATAGACTAGATTATAGACTAGACTATAGACTAGACTATAGACTAGACTATAGACTAGACTATAGACTAGACTATAGACTAAACTATAGACTAGACTATAGACTAGACTATAGACTAGACTATAGACTAGACTATAGACTAGACTATAGACTAGACTATAGACTAGACTATAGACTAGACTATAGACTAGACTATAGACTAGACTATAGACTAGACTATAGACTAGACTATAGACTAGACTATAGACTAGACTATAGACTAGACTATAGACTAGACTATAGACTAGACTATAGACTAGACTATAGACTAGACTATAGACTAGACTATAGACTAGACTATAGACTAGACTATAGACTAGACTATAGACTAGACTATAGACTAGACTATAGACTAGACTATAGACTAGACTATAGACTAGACTATAGACTAGACTATAGACTAGACTATAGACTAGACTATAGACTAGACTATAGACTAGACTATAGACTAGACTATAGACTAGACTATAGACTAGACTATAGACTAGACTATAGACTAGACTATAGACTAGACTATAGACTAGACTATAGGCAAGACTGGACTATAGACTAGACTATAGACTAGACTATAGACTATAGTCTAGATTATAGACTAGATTATAGACTAGACTATAGGCTAGATTATAGACTAGACTATAGACTGGACTATAGGCAAGACTATAGACTTGACTTTAGACTATTAACTAGACTATAAATAACACTATAATTTAGAATATAGTCTAGTCAATAGTCTACTCTACAATCTAGTCCATTATCTTAAGCAATGCTGAAATTTTTTGAGTTTTATTATGCTTATTGTCAATAACTACTGTGTGAATGTGTCATACATAGTAATTTTTTGTCATGGTAACGAATTGAATTTCTTGCCAAATTCTAATTACACGTTTTTTTTCCAAACTGCACATTTGCATTTCAATTGGACGAAGAAGTAAAATAGCTTAAAGAAAACTAGGTGCGGCAGCAATATTAATCCAATGTTTGTAAATCAATTTTGTCCAATTAAGCAAATGCAGCAGCAAGTTAGCTGGCTGCCTTCGTTAACATGATTGGAAATGCAAGTTTTCTATTTGTTTTGCTTTTTTGTTCACCAACTAACAGCGAGGGGATATGCTGATAACGAAGAAGAAGATGTTGATGACTATCGATGTATTTTTGTTGCAACATATTCAACCATTATTGACAATTAACTTCCGTACAAAATTTATACTACAATAATTGAGGGACTGAGAGGGAGGGAAAAACTGTTTGCTTAAATTAAAAACAAAAACTTTTTGTTTGATGACACCCATTAGACACCTTTTAACCCAAAGACTAGTGACTATGTACTAGTTTTGTAGAACTCTTAACTAAATGCATACAACTCCAACTACAATATGCTAATTCTTTTTTACATTTTGCATACATTAATGCTATGAAAATGGTGATGCTAAGAAAAAATAATAGTTTTATTTAATCCATTCGTTTCTCAGAAAAGTTTTGTTAGTTAAATGCGTTAAAACTTAACTAAAACTTATGTTGTATATATTATTCTTATCATAGTAGTTGTTGGTATAATCAATTAAGACTTTATTGTTTATTTTATTAATTTTGTTTCGTCCAGTCTAGGAACTTAAGTTTTTAAAACATTTTTCAATTCAGCACTCTAAACTATTCATCAGTTTCCTAGTATTTTTTATGAAATTGTATTCATTTAGTCTATTGTTCTAATACATTTCAAATGGAAATGAACATATTTTTTTAACGGGAAAAATGAATTTACATTTGTAAATTAACCTTTTTTTCTTGCTTAGTTTTATAGTTTGTTCATTTCATATTGTTGTTGGTGTGAAAATTATTTCAATTCCATGCATCACCATCATCATCATATTTGAATAGCAGCACAGTAATTGCTCTCTCTCTCTCAATAATTCTAGCAAATATGTACTTTTTCACCTGTTTTAAGGTCAATTAGTGGTACTAATGAACGTAAATTAAACAGAGTGCATTTTTTTTGTGCAAAATATTGATTAAAAATTCAATATTTTTTAATTGAGCGAAGTCATCAAGAGAAATTTAAATTTACATATTTATTTAATAAAGTATTCAAGGTTTTGAATTTGTTTTATTTTTATCATATTAAGAGCAATATTTAAATTTTATTCATTTTTATTTAATTATACAAATAATATTAAATATTTATTTTATTACTTCATTACATTTTGTTTTATTAACAAAATTTTTGTGAAGGTTATTTCCACTATTATAAATCATTTATTTATTTTTCGTTAACAAATATTTAAATTCTATTTAATAACTGCTTTACTCAATATAAATTTAAGTTATCAATATTCCTAAACATTTACAAAAATTCAAATATTCATATGACAATTTTTTTTCGGAAAAAATCATCTCTAGTTACATGGCGACTGTTTCCTATTACCTGTTGGTAGATACTTTGAGTGGGTTTTAAGGAAACATCATAGCTACATGAATTCTGTAGCTAAATAGATATATTCAATGGAAAAAATCCCAAGAAATTAAAAATATGTAGGTCTCCTTAGGCACTAATCTATATAAAAAACAAGTAAGAAATTATAGTCGGGCGAGGCCGACCATATAATACCCTACACCTTTGACAAAAATATAATGTGATTTAGTTGCCATAATAAAGCATTTAAGTTCAATTGTACCTTGCCTTAGACATACATACTTAAGCCGTTTATTGTTGAATAAAATTATGGACATTTAAGTGAAATTTTGATGGATGCTTTTCATAGGGGCTAGGGTCATATGAGAACCTATTATTATGGAATTCGTGGGGGTCATCAAGTCTTGTATACAACTTGGTTATTGCAGCTCAGTTGTAAGGGGGCTAGGTGAAATAATGGACCGATGTAAACCATTTTCAACAGGCTTCATCTACGGTACCATAAAAGATCATGTGCCAAATTTCATTGAATTATCTTCAAAATTGCGACCTGTAGTTTGATTACAAGTTTTAAAAGCCCTATTCGGGGGTTCAGTTGTATGGGGGCTAGGTGAAATAATAGACCGATGTTAACCATTTTAAATAGGCTTCGTCTACGGTACCATGAAAGATCATGTGCTAGATTTCATTGAATTATCTCCGAAATTGCGACCTGTAGTTTGATTACAAGTTTTAAAAGCCCTATTCGAGGGGTTCAGTTGTATGGGGGCTAGGTGAAATAATGGACCGATGTTAACCATATTCAATAGGCTTCGTCCCTGGGACAATAGAAGATCATGTACCAAATTTCATTGAATTATCTTAAAAATTGCGACCTGTAGTTTGATTACAAATTTTAAAAGCCCTATTCGAGGGGTTCAGTTGTATGGGGGCTAGGTGAAATAATGGACCGATGTAAACCATTTTCAACAGGCTTCATCTACGGTACCATAAAAGATCATGTGCCAAATTTCATTGAATTATCTTCAAAATTGCGACCTGTAGTTTGATTACAAGTTTTAAAAGCCCTATTCGGGGGTTCAGTTGTATGGGGGCTAGGTGAAATAATGGACCGATGTTAACCATTTTCAATAGGCTTCGTCTACGGTACCATAAAAGATCACGTGCTAAATTTCATTGAATTATCTCCAAAATTGCGACCTGTAGTTTGATTACAAGTTTTAAAAGCCCTATTCGAGGGGTTCAGTTGTATGGGGGCTAGGTGAAATAATGAACCGGTCTTAACCATTTTCAATAGGCTTCGTCCCTGGGACAATAGAAGATCATGTAGCAAATTTCATTGAATTATCTTCAAAATTGCGACCTGTAGTTTGATTACAAGGTTTACATGGACGGACGGACAGACGGACGGACAGACGGACGGACAGACGGACGGACAGACGGACGGACAGACGGACGGACAGACGGACGGACAGACGGACGGACATAGCTAAATCGACTCAAAAAATGATTCTGAGCCGATTGGTATACTTTAAGGTGGGTGTAGGACCAATATTATTGTGCGTTACAAACATCAGCACAAACCCAATATACCCTCCCCACTAAAGTGGTGTAGGGTATAAATATTGGGTTAAAGTACAAAAATATATATAAAAATTTATATAAAGTTGTCAGACTGTAGTTTAAAATAAAACCTTAAATATAGTGTAGGCAGTAGCTCATAAACTGGACAATAATCAGAATATTGGATATTGTCCAGACTTTATCGTAAACTCTAGTCCAGAATATAGACTAGACTATAGTCCAGACAATAGACCACACCATAGTCTAGACTATAGTGCAGACTATAGACTAGACTATAGTCAAGATTAACACAATAGCCCAGATTATAGACTAGACTATAGTCCAGATTATAGACTAGACTATAGTCCAGACTATAGAAAAGACTATCTTCCAGACTATAGATTAGACCATTTTCTAGACTATATATAAAGATACACTTATAGTGAAGTTGTCAGACTGAAGTTTAAAATGAAACCTTAAATATAGTGTAGGCAGTAGTTCATAGACTGGACTGTTGGCTGTAGTCCAGACCTAAACTCTAGTCCAGTCTATAGACTTGACTATAGTCCACTATTATAACTGGACCACACTATAGTCCAGACTATAGACTAAACTATAGTCAAGACTATAGACTAGAATATTATAGACTTCATTATAATCAGAATGTTGGCCGTAGTCCAGACTATAGCCTAAACTCTAGTCCAGTCTATAGACTTGACTGTAGTCTACTATTATAAATAGATCACACTATAGTCCAGACTATAGTGCAGACTATAGACTAGACTATAGTAAAGACTATAGACTAGACTACAGTCCAGACTATAGACTAGACTATAGTCAAGACTATAGACTAGACTATCTTCCAGACTTTAAACTAGACTATATACTAGACTACAGACTAGACTATAGTCCAGACTATCTTCTAGACTATATACTAACATATAGTCCAAACTATTGACAAGACTATAATACTAATAACTATAATCCAGACTATAGTCCGGACTATAGACAAGACTATAGTAAAGATTATAGTCCAGACGATAGACTAGAATATAGTCCAAACTATAGACTAGAATATTGACTATACTACATATAGTCTAGAGTATTGAATATACACTAAGCCAGCCTACAGACTGGACTGTGGTCAAAACTATAGACTAAACCATAATCCATAAAATAGTACATACCATAGACTACTTACCACACTATAGACTAGACTATAGTCCAGACTATAGATTAGAATATAGTGCAGAATTTAGAGTAGGCTATAGTCCAAACTAAAGACTAGAAAATAGTCCAAACTATAGAGTAAAGTCCAGATTATAATCCAGATTATATACTAGTCTATAGTTTGAGCTATAATATAGCCTATAATTTTCTATAGTGCAAACTATAGTCCAGACCATAGTCCAAACTATAGTCCAGACTACAGTCTAAACTATAGTCCAGTCTATAGTCAGACCATGGTCCAAACTATATACTGGAATATTGTTGATTATAATATAGTTTAGACTGCAGACTTGACTATAGTGCAAGCTATAGACTATAGTCCAAGATACAGACTAGACTAGACTAAAGTTCATTCCACAGTACAGACTATAAACTAGACTACAGTCCGGGCTATGGACTACAATAAAGTCCAAACTATAGACTAGACTTTATTCCAGACTATAAACTATAGTCCAGACTATAGTCCAAGCTATAGTCTAGACTAAAGTCTAGTCTATAGACTAATCTATTGTGTGGACTATGGTTTGAACTATAGTCTGGACTATATTTTATATTCTGCACTATAGTCTAGTCTATAGACTGGACTGTAGTCTAGTCTATAAACTATAGTCCAGACTATAGTCCAAACTGTAGTCCACACTAAAGATTAGTATATAGACTAGACTTTAGTCTAGACTATAGACTAGACTATTATCATAGAATAGACTATAGTCCATACTATATACTAGACTATAGTCTAGACTATAGACTAGACTATAGTTCAGACTATAGACTAGACTATAGTCCACACTATAGACTAGACTATAGTCCACACTATAGACTAGACTATGGTCAAGACTATAGACTATACTATGTTCAAGACTACAGACTAGACTATGGTCAAGACTACTATATAGACTAGACTATAGTCCAGACTATAGACTAGACTATGGTCAAGACTATAGACTAGGTTATGGTCAAGACTATAGACTAGACTATGGTCAAGACTATAGACTAGATCATAAACCAGATTATAGTCGAAAGTATAGTTCAGATTATAGCCCAGACTACCATCCAGAATATAATCTACACTATAGTCCAGTCTATAGCAAAACTATTGTCCTGACTATAGACTAGACTTTAGTGCAGACTATATACTAATCTATGTTTCCGACTATAGACTAGACTATAGTCCAGGCTATAGACTAAACTGTATTACAGATTATAAAATATACTATAGAGTCTATAGTCCAAATTATAGACTATAGATTTTCACCATCTTTTACATTATATCTAAACAAAAGCATTGTGTTTCATATACATTTTCTCAAAACAAAAACAAAATACAAATAACGCTTCCATCAAAGCTTCTATTTAGGTCTGGCAGTTATGTTAAATTTATCTATTAAATTTTGCTTTTAATAATATTTATTTTATTTTTCTACCAGACAGTTTTCTTTTTGCCAAAAGCTAAATTATCCATATTTGTTTGACAATGTCTATACTACATAAATTTTGATTTTGATTCGAGGTCATTCAACTATCAAATAAGTAGTATATTTCAATAATAATATAAGCCACATGCATTGTAAGTGATTTTCCACTTGAAATGTCATCAAAAACATGCACGCAGACTTCTTTATCAAAGAAAACAAATATTATTATAATAATCTGGAGAAAAAAAACTAAACATGTATACATAAGTGTCATTTGTCATTGCTTTCTTTGTCTTAACCAATATTGAACAAGTCTACGGATTTTTACAAACAAAATAACACTTTCAAAAACATTTCGAAATGATAACTTATTCAAATGCAAAAGTCCTTTCATGACCAATAACAAAGTTCAATGTTCCGCTCTATTTATGAAGGCATTTAATTCTGTATAAATTTTTATATTTTAAACATTTACAAAAAACTCTTTAATACCTTATTACGTTAGCCGCCATTAATTGTTATTCTTTTTTAATAAAATATAATATTTTTTCTCTAATTATTTTTCTGTCACATTTGACCTTTTAATACTTTCCGCGTAAATTAACGATATTAGTTTAAAAAAATATATTTAAATCGTAATTTTTTATATATTTAACACCTGCTTTTACGTGACATTTAATATATTCCAAGTATTTTTTTAGTTATTTTGCGCATTTTATTTGTAAATATGTATATTATACCAACAATATTCTATTAAAAGTGGTTAATAATGCCCGCATACAGAAACAAATAATACAATACACATTCAAACAAAATAGACATTTACATGTGTTAACATGAGCATTTGAAGTGTCATTTGTATTTAATTTACTCATAGATACAAAATACATACAAACAACTGCAAATATTATATGGTCAGTGTGGCATTTAATTCGTTTCATTAATCAATAAAATACAACAAGTTGAACGTTATAATAGTGACACTATAGTTTTTAATGAAATATTTCATTGACATAAGTGCATTTTAATTGAGGGACACTATTTTTTCATATAAAATAAATTGTGTGTGTTAAATTGACGTAATCAAGGTTTAATTTGAATAGGAAAGGATAAATTTGGATTTTGTGTATCTCTGATATAGTCTAGTCTATAGTCTAGTCTATAGTCTAGTATATAGTCTAGTCTATAGTCTAGTCTATAGTCTAGTCTATAGTCTAGTATATAGTCTAGTCTATAGTCTAGTCTATAGTCTAGTCTATAGTCTAGTCTATAGTCTAGTCTATAGTCTAGTCTATAGTCTAGTCTATAGTCTAGTCTATAGTCTAGTCTATAGTCTAGTCTATAGTCTAGTCTATAGTCTAGTCTATAGTCTAGTCTATAGTCTAGTCTATAGTCTAGTCTATAGTCTAGTCTAGTCTATAGTCTAGTCTATAGTCTAGTCTATAGTCTAGTCTATAGTCTAGTCTATAGTCTAGTCTATAGTCTAGTCTATAGTCTAGTCTATAGTCTAGTCTATAGTCTAGTCTATAGTCTAGTCTATAGTCTAGTCTATAGTCTAGTCTATAGTCTAGTCTATAGTCTAGTCTATAGTCTAGTCTATAGTCTAGTCTATAGTCTAGTCTATAGTCTAGTCTATAGTCTAGTCTATAGTCTAGTCTATAGTCTAGTCTATAGTCTAGTCTATAGTCTAGTCTATAGTTTAGTCTATAGTCTAATCTTTAGTCTAGTCTATAGTCTAGTCTATAGTCTAGTCTATAGTCTAGTCTATAGTCTAGTCTATAGTCTAGTCTATGTCTAGTCTAGTCTAGTCTAGTCTAGTCTATAGTCTATAGTCTAGTCTAGTCTAGTCTAGTCTAGTAGTTTAGTTTAGTTTAGTTTAGTCTAGTCTAGTCTAGTCTAGTCTAGTCTAGTCTAGTCTAGTCTAGTCTATAGTCTAGTCTATAGTCTAGTCTATAGTCTCTATAGTCTAGTCTATAGTCTAGTCTATAGTCTAGTCTATAGTCTAGTCTATAGTCTAGTCTATAGTCTAGTCTATAGTCTAGTCTATAGTCTAGTCTATAGTCTAGTCTATAGTCTAGTCTATAGTCTAGTCTATAGTCTAGTCTATAGTCTAGTCTATAGTCTAGTCTATAGTCTAGTCTATAGTCTAGTCTATAGTCTAGTCTATAGTCTAGTCTATAGTCTAGTCTATAGTCTAGTATAGTCTAGTCTATAGTCTAGTCTATAGTCTAGTCTATAGTCTAGTCTATAGTCTAGTCTATAGTCTAGTCTATAGTCTAGTCTATAGTCTAGTCAATAGTCTAGTCTATAGTCTAGTCTATAGTCTAGTCTATAGTCTAGTCTATAGTCTAGTCTATAGTCTAGTCTATAGTCTAGTCTATAGTCTAGTCTATAGTCTAGTCTATAGTCTAGTCTATAGTCTAGTCTATAGTCTAGTCTATAGTCTAGTCTATAGTCTAGTCTATAGTCTAGTCTATAGTCTAGTCTATAGTCTAGTCTATAGTCTAGTCTATAGTCTAGTCTATAGTCTAGTCTATAGTCTAGTCTATAGTCTAATCTATAGTCTAGTCTATAGTCTAGTCTATAGTCTAGTCTATAGTCTAGTCTATAGTCTAGTCTATCGTCTAGTCTAGTCTATAGTCTAGTCTATAGTCTAGTCTATAGTCTAGTCTATAGTCTAGGTCTATAGTCTGTCTATAGTTCTAGTCTATAGTCTAGTCTATAGTCTAGTCTATTAGTCTAGTCTATAGTCTAGTCTATAGTCTAGTCTATAGTCTAGTCTATAGTCTAGTCTATAGTCTAGTCTATAGTCTAGTCTATAGTCTAGTCTATAGTCTAGTCTATAGTCTAGTCTATAGTCTAGTCTATAGTCTAGTCTATAGTCTAGTCTATAGTTAGTCTATAGTCTAGTCTATAGTCTAGTCTATAGTCTAGTCTATAGTCTAGTCTATAGTCTAGTCTATAGTCTAGTCTATAGTCTAGTCTATAGTCTAGTCTATAGTCTAGTCTATAGTCTTAGTCTATAGTCTAGTCTATAGTCTAGTCTATAGTCTAGTCTATAGTTCTTAGTCTATAGTCTAGTCTATAGTCTAGTCTATAGTCTAGTCTATAGTCTAGTCTATAGTCTAGTCTATAGTCTAGTCTATAGTCTAGTCTATAGTCTATAGTCTAGTCTATAGTCTAGTCTATAGTCTAGTCTATAGTCTAGTCTATAGTCTAGTCTATAGTCTAGTCTATAGTCTAGTCTATAGTCTAGTCTATAGTCTAGTCTATAGTCTAGTCTATAGTCTAGTCTATAGTCTAGTCTATAGTCTAGTCTATAGTCTAGTCTATAGTCTAGTCTATAGTCTAGTCTATAGTCTAGTCTATAGTCTAGTCTATAGTCTAGTCTATAGTCTAGTCTATAGTCTAGTCTATAGTCTAGTCTATAGTCTAGTCTATAGTCTAGTCTATAGTCTAGTCTATAGTCTAGTCTATAGTCTAGTCTATAGTCTAGTCTATAGTCTAGTCTATAGTCTAGTCTATAGTCTAGTCTATAGTCTAGTCTATAGTCTAGTCTATAGTCTAGTCTAGTCTAGTCTATAGTCTAGTCTATAGTCTAGTCTATAGTCTAGTCTATAGTCTAGTCTATAGTCTAGTCTATAGTCTAGTCTATAGTCTAGTCTATAGTCTAGTCTATAGTCTAGTCTATAGTCTAGTCTATAGTCTAGTCTATAGTCTAGTCTATAGTCTAGTCTATAGTCTAGTCTATAGTCTAGTCTATAGTCTAGTCTATAGTCTAGTCTATAGGTCTAGTCATAGTCTAGTCTAGTCTAGTCTATAGTCTAGTCTATAGTCTAGTCTATAGTCTAGTCTATAGTCTAGTCTATAGTCTAGTCTATAGTCTAGTCTATAGTCTAGTCTATAGTCTAGTCTATAGTCTAGTCTATAGTCTAGTCTATAGTCTAGTCTATAGTCTAGTCTATAGTCTAGTCTATAGTCTAGTCTATAGTCTAGTCTATAGTCTAGTCTATAGTCTAGTCTATAGTCTAGTCTATAGTCTAGTCTATAGTCTAGTCTATAGTCTAGTCTATAGTCTAGTCTATAGTCTAGTCTATAGTCTAGTCTATAGTCTAGTCTATAGTCTAGTCTATAGTCTAGTCTATCGTCTAGTCTATAGTCTAGTCTATAGTCTAGTCTATAGTCTAGTCTATAGTCTATAGTCTAGTCTATAGTCTAGTCTATAGTCTAGTCTATAGTCTAGTCTATAGTCTAGTCTATAGTCTAGTCTATAGGTCTAGTCTATAGTCTAGTCTAGTCTAGTCTATAGTCTAGTCTAGTCTATAGTCTAGTCTATAGTCTAGTCTAGTCTATAGTCATACACATATGTATCTAAATATATACGTATACATATGTATGTATATATGTAGTAAAGTCGTCTTAAGTATTAGTTATCTTCGATTTTCAATCAAAATTTTGTTTTTAATCCAAGTTTATATACCCTTTTCCTAATTTAAATAAAACTATTTAAATTCTTGTTAATATTTACTTCAAGGACAATATATTTTTGTCTCAAAGTTTAAATCAATCTCAATTCCAAATAAAAAAACGCAACTTTTTTTGTTAACCATGACACATCAACTTCTTTGTCAGTGATTAAATTTTTCCTTCCGTTTGCAATACAACAACTGAAATTATTTTAACTTTTTTTTGGGGGGATAAAATTAAGCAAAACAGTTCGTAGTTTGTTGTGAGTTTTTCATGTGCTGCAGAAAAACCACAATAATGAACATTGTGGTTAAAAATACCAGGCAAAATGTTCATGCAATCTCGAATGATGCAAAATATTTTGCAGAAACAAAAACTGGAAAAAACGAAATTATAGGAAGAAATAAAAAAATAATTAAACAGCATGTATACATATATACACAGTCAACAACTATTAATAAAATTTTGAAAGCCCAATAAACAATTTTAAAGAACATAAGGATATCTCTGGACGTTAAAAATAGTTGGAAATGCGACATTAATAACATAGATATGTATCTGATCTGTAAAATTGTTGGGTATTTATTTCCCACCAACCCAAACTTATAACATTTCTAAGAATTTTCAATTCCCTCTTTAATATTTCTACTTTTTAACATTTTTCCATCTTTACTATAATTCCATTATTTCCTAGCAAAATTGTTTAACAATTCAATTTTATCTCATTGGGTATTCTGCCTGTATTATATACATAAGCTTGTATTAGTAGAGTCTATAAATATAATGACGTTGACATTGTATACAGATGCATTTAATGATGTTTAACGTTAAAATGAAAAAAAAAAAAACTGGAAAACAGAAGAGTGTGATGAAAAAAAGTATAACAGTTGCAAAAGTCACAAAAATATACCTTTAAAATACAAAACTACGTTACCAGTATTTATACGTATAAGTATGCCAACAAACACAAACTCTCACACATGTGTTTGCTATTGCCTACGTATGTATGTATAAGTATGACCTACAAACAGTAGCAGACAATATCAATAGAGAATACTTTGCATACCTTATGGAAAAACAAGTTTGCTGTTATATAGATATCAAGTGAAATGGCAATAACAACAATATATAGCTAAAGTAGAGGCAGAGAATTTTGAAAAAAATACTAAATACGATAATAATAGCAACAACAACAACAACGATAAATAGCAGCAGAAGACAACATTGTTGCTAAAGATTATAAGCAGCAATGATAGGCAACAAAAATTGTAGACAGTGGAGAAGAACACCTTTTTTCATGCAGATATTCTTAAATTAAACCAAGCAATCCCACGCAGCGTATGATGAATAAAAAACATTATACATGTAATTAGATATTAGTCATACGTATAGGATAACTATAGATATCATTGAATTCAATGTTTTATTATAGAATTTAAAAAGTGTTCGAATACGTTTTTCCGAAATTCCGAACAGGTTATACATTATTGCTCTCAAAATATAAGCAATTCATTTGGAGCGTAGTTTCTATGCTGCCAGAAAAATGGGATACGATAAAAAATTAGAAAAAGTCGAATTTTTAAGTTTCTAATCCAATATAAGGAAAATCAGTATGAATGTATACTCGGACATGGCCGACTAGTGAGTATGTTAAGAATATGTAAATATTTTTTAAATAATAAATTATTTAACCCTTTCCGTGGTTTTGTGGAATATATTCGACATTACAATACACTCTGTTTTTAAGCATTTTTTGGATATAATATTTAACTTTAGTATTAATTTGTTTCTTTTAGATGAAAATGAAGACTTTATTATATTTATAATTGAGATTTTGAAAGAACTTCCGTATTTTAAAAGTATTTAAAATCAGATTTTAAGAAATTGTCACTTATGACTACTTTTTAAAAAGTGCTTTTTAACAACGTTTAAAAAACAGCTTCATTTAATGGCCAAAAAAATTGTATTTTAGGAGATCGGACTATGCAGATTTAAATAGTATTGTATTGAAAGAAGTTTAAGAAGACATTTTATAAAAAAAAAAAAAAAAATCATAAAAAATATTGGTGGTACTTTTTGGAGACTGTTTTTTAAACTTTGACCTTCTATAACTTACTAGGGAAAACTCAAATTCAAAAATATTATTTTTCCCGGATTCAGCATACTCAAATTATCTTAAATATAAGTTTTCAAGTTTTTTTTAGACATAAATTATTTTTGACCCTGAAAGGGTTAATTTGCTTTTACCATAATTCAAAAATATTTGTACTTTTTGTTGGTAAAATTACATTTTCTACAAGAAGGATTATATGGGCGTAAGGGTTAATGGAGGTACGGTGTTTGGCAGTTAGGCGCAACAATAGACAGATTTTAAACACTTTCAATAGGCTTCGTCCTTGAACCAAAGAAAAAATTTTTAAGCTCAAGCTTTACATGGACACACACACACACAGACTGACGGACGGACAGACATACCCAAAATAATAGACATAGTTAGTTAGTTAGTTAGTTAGTTAGTTAGTTAGTTAGTTAGTTAGTTAGTTAGTTAGTAGTTAGTTAGTTAGTTAGTTAGTTAGTTAGTTAGTTAGTTAGTTAGTTAGTTAGTTAGTTAGTTAGTTAGTTAGTTAGTTAGTAGTAGTAGTTAGTTAGTTAGTTAGTTAGTTAGTAGTTAGTTAGTTAGTAGTTAGTTAGTTAGTTAGTTAGTTAGTTAGTTAGTTAGTTAGTTAGTTAGTTAGTAGTTAGTTAGTTAGTTAGTTAGTTAGTTAGTTAGTTAGTTAGTTAGTTAGTTAGTTAGTTAGTTAGTTAGTTAGTTAGTTAGTTAGTTAGTTAGTTAGTTAGTTAGTTAGTTAGTTAGTTAGTTAGTTAGTTAGTTAGTTAGTTAGTTAGTTAGTTAGTTAGTTAGTTAGTTAGTTAGTTAGTTAGTTAGTTAGTTAGTTAGTTAGTAGTTAGTTAGTTAGTTAGTTAGTTAGTTAGTTAGTTAGTTAGTTAGTTAGTTAGTTAGTTAGTTAGTTAGTTAGTTAGTTAGTTAGTTAGTTAGTTAGTTAGTTAGTTAGTTAGTTAGTAGTTAGTTAGTTAGTTAGTTAGTTAGTTAGTTAGTTAGTTAGTTAGTTAGTTAGTTAGTTAGTTAGTTAGTTAGTTAGTTAGTTAGTTAGTAGTTAGTTAGTTAGTTAGTTAGTAGTTAGTTAGTTAGTTAGTTAGTTAGTAGTTAGTTAGTTAGTTAGTTAGTTAGTTAGTTAGTTAGTTAGTTAGTTAGTTAGTTAGTTAGTTAGTTAGTTAGTTAGTTAGTTAGTTAGTTAGTTAGTTAGTTAGTTAGTTAGTTAGTTAGTTAGTTAGTTAGTTAGTAGTTAGTAGTTAGTTAGTTAGTTAGTTAGTTAGTTAGTTAGTTAGTTAGTTAGTTAGTTAGTAGTTAGTTAGTTAGTTAGTTAGTTAGTAGTTAGTTAGTTAGTTAGTTAGTTAGTTAGTTAGTTAGTAGTTAGTTAGTTAGTTAGTTAGTTAGTTAGTTAGTTAGTTAGTTAGTTAGTTAGTTAGTTAGTTAGTTAGTTAGTTAGTTAGTTAGTTAGTTAGTTAGTTAGTTAGTTAGTTAGTTAGTTAGTTAGTTAGTTAGTAGTTAGTTAGTTAGTAGTTAGTTAGTTAGTTAGTTAGTTAGTTAGTAGTTAGTTAGTTAGTTAGTTAGTTAGTAGTTAGTTAGTTAGTTAGTTAGTTAGTTAGTTAGTTAGTTAGTTAGTTAGTTAGTTAGTTAGTTAGTTAGTTAGTTAGTTAGTTAGTTAGTTAGTAGTTAGTTAGTTAGTTAGTTAGTTAGTTAGTTAGTTAGTAGTTAGTTAGTTAGTTAGTTAGTTAGTAGTTAGTTAGTTAGTTAGTTAGTTAGTTAGTTAGTTAGTTAGTTAGTTAGTTAGTTAGTTAGTTAGTAGTTAGTTAGTAGTTAGTTAGTTAGTTAGTAGTTAGTTAGTTAGTAGTTAGTTAGTTAGTTAGTTAGTTAGTTAGTTAGTTAGTTAGTTAGTTAGTTAGTTAGTTAGTTAGTTAGTTAGTTAGTTAGTTAGTTAGTTAGTTAGTTAGTTAGTTAGTTAGTTAGTTAGTTAGTTAGTTAGTTAGTTAGTTAGTTAGTTAGTTAGTTAGTTAGTTAGTTAGTTAGTTAGTTAGTTAGTTAGTTAGTTAGTTAGTTAGTTAGTTAGTTAGTTAGTTAGTTAGTTAGTTAGTTAGTTAGTTAGTTAGTAGTTAGTTAGTTAGTTAGTTAGTTAGTTAGTTAGTTAGTTAGTTAGTAGTTAGTTAGTTAGTTAGTTAGCTAGCTCGCTATCTGTCTGTCTATGTGGCTATCTGTCTGTCTATCTGTCTGCCTCTTAGTTCGTAAGAATGTTGCCCTCTTAGTTAGCATGACTGTCAACCATTAGCGTCCTTTAGAACGATAATTCTTGAAGGCCCATTTTAGCCACGAAATATATTTTTAATCTCTCTCTGACTAAAGCTGATTTCTCCTTTCCACACCACTGTTAAACTTTTAACAATTCACCCAGAAGGACGAACAAGGTCTTGTTGAATAAATAAATAAAAAACATTCACTTTACTGCGATAAAACGTTTAAAAGGTACACAAAATATCTCATTGCATTGCAATATGTACAAATGGTAGAAAAGTCAAAAAATAAAAAAAAAATCGCTTGAATATGCAGGCTGTATTAATGCACGCACAGGAGAAAAAAACGCTGAATGTATTATTAATTCTAGTATTTACGTCACGTAAATTATTCACAGAGATCCTAGAGAGAGAGAGTGACTAAAAAAGGAATAATGCACTATCAAAATAAAGAAAAAATTGCAACGCTGATGACAGTTGCAAAAAAAACTACATGCTACAAAATAAGAACACACCTCACAAGCAAATGCTAGAGCACTGGTGTGTAAGTAAAATTTCAGCAGCTTTATAAAAACGTATGTGTTTGAGTCTAGTGACTACAGTTATCACAGACGTAAAAAAATGACTTAAACTAATTTACAACTTTGTTGCAACGTCATCATCATCATTATTATTATTATTGTTATTATCAGCAGCAACGTATCAAATCGCACAACTGTAAATATCAACAGTAACAACATCATCATCATAGAGATTTCAAAGCTCATCATCAGCATCAACATTCGGTATTGCAAACTAAATGCATATTTTCAAGATTTCATACTCATTTTTATTCTATTTCATTACTCTTCATCCTTCCTAGCGCACTGCTTTTCAGTCTCTCCCACTACTGCTAGCACCTGCCAACCTCCTTCCTGCCGTTTACCCCCCCACAGTGCAATTGCGTTGTTATGTTGCTGCAAATTGTTTTATATCTCAATAGCAACAACAACGTCAACAACTGCAACGACAAACATAAAAAATGTTTTTGTATTGAATAAAATGCAAAATATGCACAATGAACAAAATCACAGCGTAATCTAAAAAAAGAGAAAAGTTCTACTTTTTTCTCATTTCTTTTTTCATATAAACAGTTTTTATGTTGCAACTGATTTAATGTTGCAAGAAAATCGAATG
The DNA here is from genome assembly GCF_015586225.1 of Lucilia sericata. NCBI lineage: Eukaryota > Metazoa > Arthropoda > Insecta > Diptera > Calliphoridae > Lucilia > Lucilia sericata. The sequence continues at coordinate 95,916 of NW_023994476.1, forward strand.
AAATTTAAATAAAAGAGTTATAAAAAAGGATTTTAGAGCAAAAAAGAAGCGGAAGCAAAAGACAGTGAAAAGTCTGCCTTGGAGTGGAAAAAAATATTGCAAACATAAATATTGTCGCTCGCATTGCAGGCGTAAAATACGTAACGAAATGGGTTGCGTTCATGTAGTATGCATGTAGTTATAACGTCAGGAAGCAAAGTAGAGAAGAATAAAGAATGAACATGTAAGATTTGCATGGAAGCTTATATTCTTATATAAAAATCAATTTACAAAGAAGTATTTCTTACTGATGACTTTTATTCCGTATAGTGCATAGGTTACAGTGAAAGAAATTAAGGATTTAATAGTGAAATTTACTGAAGTTAGTTTACGATAGAGTTATGACTTCTTTTTAGATTACAGCTACTATCATATTGATACTTGATTTGGAAGATATAATTTTGTCAATTTATTTAAAAATTCTCTACCATTAGGATCACTTAAGATCCACTATTGAGTGATCAGTGATCTTAGCTAAACTCGCGATTTTAATATTTACTTCTAGTGTTCTTTAAGGGTCAAGATTACAGAGTTAGAGACAGCAAAACTTTTGAAAATCGGTTATTTTTTGTTTTTGTCTAGTATTCTAAAAGTTTCTAGAAATTGATTTCAATTTTTCTAAGTGTCACAAACATATAATTTCCTTTTCCTTGTCCAACTTCATCTTTTCATATTTTCCTTGAACAGTTGAAAAAATGCAAATAGTTCATAGATTTTTTAGGTTACTTTCACACTAATGCATTTCAAGTGTCTTAACAGAATATGAAAGGTTTCATAATTAAAAACAATTAAGAAATTATAGTCGGGCGTGGCCGACCATATGATACCCTACACCAATTGCGAATATTAAATGTGATTAATTTCAATAATAAAGCATTTCTGTTAATCTTATATAGGTTCCAAATAATGTCTGTTCATGTTCGATTGTGTGCTGACTAGGAGAAATAAAAGACCGATTTCAATCATTTTCAACAGCCATCGTCAGTGGATCCAGAAAATAGTGCGATCTGTTGCGTGTACACAAGGTTTATACGGTCACAAAGAAGGACATAGCTTAATAAGGACAAATATTTTTGAGTGTTACAAACATCACCACATTGTGCCGACTTTTGGATAGAAAGTAGTATATTAGACGTAGTTAAAAGATAAACGGCCGAAATCGGAAGGTCCGGATGTATGGGGGCTAAGGCAGAAATTGAGCCGATCCTTATAAAATCTGTTATTGGGAATTATCTATATACATATATAAAAATGAATGTGTGTTTGTTTGTATGTTTATATGTTTGTTTGTTTGTGGGTTTATATGTTTGTATGTTTGAACGTTATAGGCTACTAAACGGCTAAAGCGATTTTCTTCAAATTTTCACAGCACATTCCTGTATGTCTGGCAATAGGCTACTTTTTATTTCCGATCATGGCGAAAAATGACAGTGTTATTTATAATTATATTAAACTTAGTGGTTCCAATTTTTGGGAAGATAGTAGTATATTTATAGTAGTTATGAGCTAAAAGGCCCAAATCGGTAGGTCCGGTTGTATGGGGGCTAGGGCAAAAATCTATTTGTGGCAAATTTCATCGTGATACTAGTGTTTATAAGTGAATTGTGGACATTCAAGTCATTTTCTGAAGGAAATTTTGTATGGGGGATAGGGTCAAATAATGCCCGATCATTATAAAAATCGATAGTGTTATTTATAATTATATCAAACTTAGTTGTGCCGATTTTTGGAGAGATAGTATTATATTTGACAAAGTTATGAGCTAAAAGGCCCAAATCGGAAGGTCCGGTTATATGGGGGCTAGGGTAAAACTTGGTCCGATCCCTATAAAATTTATTGTTGGGAATTATGTTTATATAAAACTCATTTGTGCCAAATTTCATCGTGATACTAGTGTTTATAAGTGAATTGTGGACATTTAAGTCATTTTCTGAGGGGGACTTTGTATGGGGGCTAGGGTCAAATAATGCCCGATCTTTACGAAAATCACTATAATTATTAAGACATATATAAAACTAAATTTTTCCAATTTTTGTAGAGATAGTGGATCATTTAACATAATTATCAGGTCAAAAGCCCTATTCGGGGCGTCCGGTTGTATGGGGGCTAGGTGAAATAATGGACTGATTTCAACCATTTTCAATAGCGTTCGTCCTTGGACCAAGAGAAGTGCATGTTCCAAATTTCATCAAATTATCTCAAAAATTACGACCTGTAGAGTGCGCACAAGGTTTACATGGACACACAGACAGACGGACGGACGGACGGACATAGCTTAATCGACTCAGGAAGTGATTCTGAGCCGATTGGTATACTTTAAGGTGGGTTTAAGACCAATATTTTTGGGTGTTACAAACATCAGCACAAACGCATAATACCCTCCCCACTATAGTGGTGTAGGGTATAAAAAGTACCAAATTTTGGACTAATTTTGCTGATCTTCCCGAAAGCATTTCTTCATCACAAAACTGATTTCAACATACACATGGTATCCTCCCGGCATGTTACCTTGGTGAAAGACCTCATCTTGGTGTATTGCAGTCCCGGAGAATAAAGGTGCTACCTTTACCTCTAGTCTGCCGAGATTATAAACTGATGATGATAAAAAGTAGCCTCGGCCTTTCCTTGGAATGATTTGACATGGGGTCGAACCAGAGCACCACATAATCTGATACTCGGGTGTCCATTTGCGCGCAGGACTTTGTCCTTACTGGTCAGTTGGTTGAGGTTCCTTCGGGATCTACGTAGTGGCTATAGTTTAAACCCAAATTTGACGGAAGGGGTGCTTGGTTAAAAGATTGATACACGGTGAAATATAAAATTTTCGGGAGCGCTCCTAGTTCCTTAATCTTCAATTTGTCGGAAATTTTCCTTCACTGATGAGTGTGTTGGAGTTTACTCTAAACATGCTCAACTTATCGGAGTAGGTCCTTGTGGTCCCTGAAATAAATCTGACTAATTTACATAAAGATATGTGTTTTCGAACCACCAATAGCGTCTCAGTAGTGTAGTTGGGCGACTTTAAGAGGTCCAGGAATGCACTGGGGTGAGTCTTTAGATTATCAGAATGTTTGTAGGGACATAGCATTAGCAATAGCATCAATAGGGTACTTTCACCTGATGTTAGGTCCGCCCTTTCTATCGGCTCTAACCTGAGATTGCGTTTTCCTTTGTCGGTGTTAGATTAAGCTTAACTCATGACATCTATCATTCCTCAATATACGAAAAATTGCCACCTGCATGTAAGATACACAATGGGGCTGTGGTGTGTCCTCAAAGAAGCTCACCTAATGGTTAAAAACGCCAACATGAAATAAGGTTAACACCACAGGTGTTCACGTACAGCACTTCGACATTCATTCGTACACTCACATGGACAAATGGAGAGACAGACAGACAGACAGACAGACAGACAGACAGACGGACAGACAGACAGACAGACAGACAGACAGACAGACAGACAGACAGACAGACAGACAGACAGACAGACAGACAGACAGACGGACGGACGGACGGACGGACAGACATGGATAAATAGATTTCGCTATCCATAAGGACTCGGAATTCATATACTTTATACAAACAGAATGACAAACCTTCGCACGAAGATGAAGGGTCTAAAAAAAACGTTTAAATTAATACAAGTCAGAAAGTGTAGTCGGACATAGGCTGCCATTTGATACCCTTGACCAAGTATTATACGATCTTTATTAAATGATCGCATAACGTTATGTGGTACAATGAATCGATTTCAAGTATTTTCAGTGCCCTTCGCCTTTAAGTCTTGAAAATGTCTAGCTCTCTTTTGATAACAAAATTTACATGGACAGATAGGCGGAAGAACGGACATAGCTAAATGATACTGGTGAAGGTGGATGTAGAACTAATATTTCTATGGGTTACATACATCAGCACAAACCCATAATACCCTATCCAGAACAGAAATTAAAACAATGTTAAAGTTAAAGTATACATAACAAATACTTTAAAAAAATGTAGTTATGAAGTATTCGGTGGGTAAATAATATGCGAACCTATCTACTTCAGAGAGATCAATACTAGGCCATACTATCTGAACACGGATTTGAATTAGACCAACGATTTGATTCAATAGACATATCTATTTGTTTTAAGCTATTTCGGGCTCTTCGATCTTATCTTTTAAACGATTACAAAAAAAATCTTTAACCAATCAAATCGGGAATGATTTTATCATTTATACATCCACCCAATCTCAAATATAGATTTTTTTCTTATTTACTCACATTGTTATAACAAGAAAACTTATTCTTCACTCCTTCATTGATACTCATTCATTCTTAAACAAAACACTTTCACTGCCAGGACACATAAGATCTCTTGATTTTGTGTCAATTCTTACATAAATCACATGAAAAAAATTATATTTATTTGCATTTGATTCAATTCCATTTTCTGTGTAATATTTTTCTTCTTTTCGTTTTCCTGTATATAGCATGCAACAGAACATAAATCATAAGATTTATAATTAAATGAATGTGTTGTTATAGTCAAAATTGACCTTGTGGTCAACATTTAAAATATTAAAATTATTCAAATAAATCAAATTATACTTTTTTCAGTTTTTTATACCCTACACCACTATAGTGGTGAGAGTATTATGCGTTCGTGCTGATGTTTGTAACACCCAAAAATATTGGTCTTACACCCACCTTAAAGTATACCAATCGGCTCAGAATCACTTCCTGAGTCGATTAAGCTATGTCCGTCTGTCCGTCCGTCCGTCTGTCTGTGTGTCCATGTAAACCTTGTGCGCACTCTACAGGTCGCAATTTTTGAGATAATTTGATGAAATTTGGAACATGCACTTCTCTTGGTCCAAGGACGAACGCTATTGAAAATGGTTGAAATCAGTCCATTATTTCACCTAGCCCCCATACAACCGGACCCCCCCAATAGGGCTTTTGACCTGATAATTATGTTAAATGATCCACTATCTCTACAAAAATTGGAAAAATTTAGTTTTATATATGTCTTAATAATTATAGTGATTTTCGTAAAGATCGGGCATTATTTGACCCTAGCCCCCATACAAAGTCCCCCTCAGAAAATGACTTGAATGTCCACAATTCACTTATAAACACTAGTATCACGATGAAATTTGGCACAAATGAGTTTTATATAAACATAATTCCCAACAATAAATTTTATAGGGATCGGACCAAGTTTTACCCTAGCCCCCATATGACCGGACATTCCGATTTGGGCCTTTTAGCTCATAACTTTGTCAAATATAATACTATCTCTCCAAAAATCGGCACAACTAAGTTTGATATAATTATAAATAACACTGTCGATTTTTATAATGATCGGGCATTATTTGACCCTATCCCCCATACAAAATTCCCTTCTTGAATGTCCACAATTCACTTATAAACACTAGTATCACGATGAAATTTGCCACAAATAGATTTTTGCCCTAGCCCCCATACAACCGGACCTACCGATTTGGGCCTTTTAGCTCATAACTACTATAAATATACTACTATCTTCCCAAAAATTGGAACCACTAAGTTTAATATAATTATAAATAACACTGTCATTTTTCGCCATGATCGAAAATAAAAAGTAGCCTATTGCCAGACATACACGAATGTGCTGTGAAAATTTGAAGAAAATCGGTTTAGCCGTCTAGTAGTCTATAACGTTCAAACATACAAACATATAAACCCACAAACAAACAAACACACATTCATTTTTATATATGTATATAGATAATTCCCAATAACACATTTTATAAGGATCGGCTCAATTTCTGCCTTAGCTCCCATACATCCGGACCTTCCGATTTCGGCCGTTTATCTTTTAACTACGTCTAATATACTACTATCTATCCAAAAGTCGGCACAATGTGGTGATGTTTGTAACACTCAAAAATATTTGTCCTTATTAAGCTATGTCCTTCTTTGTGACCGTATAAACCTTGTGTACACGCAACAGATCGCACTATTTTCTGGATCCACTGACGATGGCTGTTGAAAATGATTGAAATCGGTCTTTTATTTCTCCTAGTCAGCATACAATCGATTAACAGAAATGCTTTATTATTGAAATTAATCACATTTAATATTCGCAATTGGTGTAGGGTATCATATGGTCGGCCACGCCCGACTATAATTTCTTACTTGTTTTTATATTAAAATGAAACATACCAAAAGAAATTAAGTGAAATTGATAACCAAATTTATAAGGTTTTGCAATAAATATCAAGGTTAATTTATTGTATATGTATGAGCAAAAACTGACATACATTTTGCATTAAATATATGTGGGAAATGACGTTCAAAAGTTCAAATATTTATGTTTTTTTTGTTAATATAATATTTTATTAATATTAAATCATTTATATTCGTTACACAAAAACTGAATAATAATTTGTTTAACTATTGAAAAGGATTGAAAAACCATGAAAGTAATAAATGCAGAGGCAACCAACATCAATTGCGTTAAATAAGCAAAGATCACTGCAACTTAAATAACTTTCATTTAAATAATACTTTTAATTTAATTTTACACACTAAACAAACCCCTCCTCCCTCCCTCATCTTTCACAACAAGAATTAAAAACACAACTAATTTTAATTATAAACATTTTTATGCAAAATTTTTAATAACAACATTTGCATTCATTTGATCGTGGCACTTATGTACATATGTATGTGTGAAAAGAAATGAATGTTAGAAATATGTTTTTACATTGAAAAAAAAAACCACGAACTATGACCGCTGTTGCAACTCACGTGACTGGTGAACAAATTATAAACAACAACAAAACTAAATACCACAACAACAGCAACAACAAAAACATGAAAATAACACCGAAAAATAGCACATATTTAACTTAATACATGTTTAAAAAACTAAAAATAATGTATGATGACTACACACTTTTACAAACGACATGACATTTAGAGAGTGCAAAAAATGTCAAGTCAACAGCAACGAAGCAGCAAAGATGTCAACAAAAATAACAACAAAAAATACCAACTACGAGAGAAGGTTCTAAAAGTACATACATACATTCAGCGGTAACAAATAAAGTTCAAACTTTTGTGACTTTAAATTAGATTGTAGTCTAGTCTATAGTCTAGTCTATAGTCTAGTCTATAGTCTAGTCTATAGTCTAGTCTATAGTCTAGTCTATAGTCTAGTCTATAGTCCTAGTCTATAGTCTAGTCTATAGTCTAGTCTATAGTCTAGTCTAGTCAGTCATAGTCTAGTCTATAGGTCCTAGTCTATAGTCTAGTCCTATAGTCTAGTCTATAGTCTAGTCATAGTCCTATCTATAGTCTAGTCTATAGTCGAGTCTATAGTCCTAGTCTATAGTCTAGTCTATAGTCTATCTATAGTCCTAGTCTAATAGGTCCTAGTCTATAGTCTAGTCTATAGTCTAGTCTATAGTCTAGTCTAGTCTAGTCTATAGTCTAGTCTATAGTTCTAGTCTATAAGTCTAGTCTATAGTCTAGTCTATAAGTCTAGTCTATAGTCTAGTCTATAAGTCTAGGTCTATAGTCTAGGTCTATAAGTCTAGTCTATAGTCTAGTCTATAGTCTAGTCTATAGTCCTAGTCTATAGTTCTAGTCTAGAGTCCTGTCTATAGTCTAGTCTATATTCTAGTCTATAGTCTATCTAGTCTATAGTCTATGTCTATAGTCTAGTCATAGTCTAGCGATAGTCTAGTCTATAGTCCTAGTCCTATAGTCTAGTCTATAGTCTAGTCTATAAGGCTAGTCTATAGTCCTAGTCCTATAGTCTAGTCTATAGTCTAGTCTTATAGGCTAAGTCTATAGTCTAGTCTATAGTCCCTAGTCTATAGGATAGTCTAGTCTATAGTCTAGTCTATAGTCTAGTCTATAGTCTAGTCTATAGTCTAGTCTATAGTCTAGTCTATGTCTAGTCTATAGTCTAGTCTATAGTCTAGTCTATAGTCTAGTCTATAGTCTAGTCTATAGTCTAGTCTATAGTCTAGTCTATAGTCTAGTCTATAGTCTAGTCTATAGTCTAGTCTATAGTCTAGTCTATAGTCTAGTCTATAGTCTAGTCTATAGTCTAGTCTATAGTCTAGTCTATAGTCTAGTCTATAGTCTAGTCTATAGTCTAGTCTATAGTCTAGTCTATAGTCTAGTCTATAGTCTAGTCTATAGTCTAGTCTATAGTCTAGTCTATAGTCTAGTCTATAGTCTAGTCTATAGTCTAGTCTATAGTCTAGTCTATAGTCTAGTCTATAGTCTAGTCTATAGTCTAGTCTATAGTCTAGTCTATAGTCTAGTCTATAGTCTAGTCTATAGTCTATAGTCTAGTCTAGTCTAGTCTAGTCTATAGTCTAGTCTATAGTCTAGTCTATAGTCTAGTCTATAGTCTAGTCTATAGTCTAGTCTATAGTCTAGTCTATAGTCTAGTCTATAGTCTAGTCTATAGTCTAGTCTATAGTCTAGTCTATAGTCTAGTCTATAGTCTAGTCTATAGTCTAGTCTATAGTCTATAGTCTAGTCTATAGTCTAGTCTATAGTCTAGTCTATAGTCCAGTCTAGTCTATAGTCTAGTCTAGTCTATAGTCTAGTCTATAGTCTAGTCTAGTCTATAGTCTAGTCTATAGTCTAGTCTATAGTCTAGTCTATAGTCTAGTCTATCTAGTCTAGTCTATAGTCTAGTCTATAGTCTAGTCTAGTCTAGTCTATAGTCTAGTCTATAGTCTAGTCTATAGTCTAGTCTATAGTCTAGTCTATAGTCTAGTCTATAGTCTAGTCTATAGTCTAGTCTATAGTCTAGTCTATAGTCTAGTCTATAGTCTAGTCTATAGTCTAGTCTATAGTCTAGTCTATAGTCTAGTCTATAGTCTAGTCTATAGTCTAGTCTATAGTCTAGTCTATAGTCTAGTCTATAGTCTAGTCTATAGTCTAGTCTATAGTCTAGTCTATAGTCTAGTCTATAGTCTAGTCTATAGTCTAGTCTATAGTCTAGTCTATAGTCTAGTCTATAGTCTAGTCTATAGTCTAGTCTATAGTCTAGTCTATAGTCTAGTCTATAGTCTAGTCTATAGTCTAGTCTATAGTCTAGTCTATAGTCTAGTCTATAGTCTAGTCTATAGTCTAGTCTATAGTCTAGTCTATAGTCTAGTCTATAGTCTAGTCTATAGTCTAGTCTATAGTCTAGTCTATAGTCTAGTCTATAGTCTAGTCTATAGTCTAGTCTATAGTCTAGTCTATAGTCTAGTCTATAGTCTAGTCTATAGTCTAGTCTATAGTCTAGTCTATAGTCTAGTCCATAGTCTAGTCCATAGTCTAGTCTATAGTCTAGTCTATAGTCTAGTCTATAGTCTAGTCTATAGTCTAGTCTATAGTCTAGTCTATAGTCTAGTCTATAGTCTAGTCTATAGTCTAGCCTATAGTCTAGTCTATAGTCTAGTCTATAATCTAGTCTATAGTCTAGTCTATAGTCTAGTCTATAGTCTAGTCTATAGTCTAGTCTATAGTCTAGTCTATAGTCTAGTGTATAGTCTAGTCTATAGTCTAGTCTATAGTCTAGTCTATAGTCTAGTCTATAGTCTAGTCTATAGTCTAGTCTATAGTCTAGTCTATCTAGTCTATAGTCTAGTCTATAGTCTAGTCTATAGTCTAGTCTATAGTCTAGTCTATAGTCTAGTCTATAGTCTAGTCTATAGTCTAGTCTATAGTCTAGTCTATAGTCTAGTCTATAGTCTAGTTTATAGTCTAGTCTATAGTCTAGTCTATAGTCTAGTTTATAGTCTAGTCTTAGTCTAGTCTATAGTCTAGTCTATAGTCTAGTCTATAGTCTAGTCTATAGTCTAGTCTATAGTCTAGTCTATAGTCTAGTCTATAGTCTAGTCTATAGTCTAGTCTATAGTCTAGTCTATAGTCTAGTCTATAGTCTAGTCTATAGTCTAGTCTATAGTCTAGTCTATAGTCTAGTCTATAGTCTAGTCTATAGTCTAGTCTATAGTCTAGTCTATAGTCTAGTCTAGTCTATAGTCTAGTCTAGTCTATAGTCTAGTCTATAGTCTAGTCTATAGTCTAGTCTATAGTCTAGTCTATAGTCTAGTCTATAGTCTAGTCTATAGTCTAGTCTATAGTCTAGTCTATAGTCTAGTCTATAGTCTAGTCTATAGTCTAGTCTATAGTCTAGTCTATAGTCTAGTCTAGTCTATAGTCTAGTCTATAGTCTAGTCTATAGTCTAGTCTATAGTCTAGTCTAGTCTATAGTCTAGTCTATAGTCTAGTCTATAGTCTAGTCTATAGTCTAGTCTATAGTCTAGTCTATAGTCTAGTCTAGTCTATAGTCTAGTCTATAGTCTAGTCTAGTCTATAGTCTAGTCTATAGTCTAGTCTATAGTCTAGTCTATAGTCTAGTCTATAGTCTAGTCTAGTCTATAGTCTAGTCTATAGTCTAGTCTATAGTCTAGTCTATAGTCTAGTCTATAGTCTAGTCTATAGTCTAGTCTATAGTCTAGTCTATAGTCTAGTCTATAGTCTAGTCTATAGTCTAGTCTATAGTCTAGTCTATAGTCTAGTCTATAGTCTAGTCTATAGTCTAGTCTATAGTCTAGTCTATAGTCTAGTCTATAGTCTAGTCTATAGTCTAGTCTATGGTCTAGTCTATAGTCTAGTCTATAGTCTAGTCTATAGTCTAGTCTATAGTCTAGTCTATAGTCTAGTCTATAGTCTAGTCTATAGTCTAGTCTATAGTCTAGTCTATAGTCTAGTCTATAGTCTAGTCTATAGTCTAGTCTATAGTCTAGTCTATAGTCTAGTCTATAGTCTAGTCTATAGTCTAGTCTATAGTCTAGTCTATAGTCTAGTCTATAGTCTAGTCTATAGTCTAGTCTATAGTCTAGTCTATAGTCTAGTCTATAGTCTAGTCTATAGTCTAGTCTATAGTGTAGTCTATAGTCTAGTCTATAGTCTAGTCTATAGTCTAGTCTATAGTCTAGTCTATAGTGTAGTCTATAGTCTAGTCTATAGTCTAGTCTATAGTCTAGTCTATAGTCTAGTCTATAGTCTAGTCTATAGTCTAGTCTATAGTCTAGTCTATAGTCTAGTCTATAGTCTAGTCTATAGTCTAGTCTATAGTCTAGTCTATAGTCTAGTCTATAGTCTAGTCTATAGTCTAGTCTATAGTCTAGTCTATAGTCTAGTCTATAGTCTAGTCTATAGTCTAGTCTATAGTCTAGTCTATAGTCTAGTCTATAGTCTAGTCTATAGTCTAGTCTATAGTCTAGTCTATAGTCTAGTCTATAGTCTAGTCTATAGTAGTCTAGTCTATGTCTAGTCTATAGTCTAGTCTATAGTCTAGTCTATAGTCTAGTCTATAGTCTAGTCTATAGTCTAGTCTATAGTCTAGTCTATAGTCTAGTCTATAGTCTAGTCTATAGTCTAGTCTATAGTCTAGTCTATAGTCTAGTCTATAGTCTAGTCTATAGTCTAGTCTATAGTCTAGTCTATAGTCTAGTCTATAGTCTAGTCTATAGTCTAGTCTATAGTCTAGTCTATAGTCTAGTCTATAGTCTAGTCTATAGTCTAGTCTATAGTCTAGTCTATAGTCTAGCCTATAGTCTAGTGTATAGTCTAGTCTATAGTCTAGTCTATAGTCTAGTCTATAGTCTAGTCTATAGTCTAGTCTATAGTCTAGTCTATAGTCTAGTCTATAGTCTAGTCTATAGTCTAGTCTATAGTCTAATCTATAGTCTAATCTATAGTCTAATCTATAGTCTAAGCTATAGTCTAGTCTATAGTCTAGTCTATAGTCTAGTCTATAGTCTAGTCTATAATCTAGTCTATAGTCTAGTCTATAGTCTAGCCTATAGTCTAGTATATAGTCTAGTATATAGTCTAGTATATAGTCTAGTCTATAGTCTAGTCTATAGTCTGGTCTATAGTCTAGTCTATAGTCTAGTCTATAGTCTACTCTGTAGTCTAGTCTATACTCTACTCTGTAGTCTAGTCTATAGTCTAGTCTATAGTCTAGTCTATAGTCTACTCTGTAGTCTAGTCTATACTCTACTCTGTAGTCTAGTCTATAGTCTACTCTGTAGCCTAGTCTATAGTCTACTCTATAGTCTAGTCTATAGTCTAGTCTATAGTCTAGTCTATAGTCTAGTCTATAGTCTAGTCTTTAGTCTAGTCTTTAGTCTAGTCTTTAGTCTAGTCTATAGTCTAGTCTGTAGTCTAGTCTGTAGTCTAGTCTATAGTCTAGTTTATAGTCTAGTCTATAGTATAGTCTATAGTCTAGTCTCTTAAAATTTGCTCTTAAAATTAAATAATATTTAAACTTGGCAAGCTTAATTCTACGGAAATTTCGTTTTCTATTTTCAATCAAGACTTAAAATATCCAGTTCAATTCCTTTTTATTTTAACCTTTACTAGTTTTGTCATGGAAAGAAAATTTTTATGTTTTGTATGTTTATTAATATTTTTCTATCCCACATACTACACAGAAATTGCATTTGGGTAAAAATACAATAGAAATACTATCTATGTGTGTACGTTTTTATAGATACGTATGTATGTATATGTGTGTTTATATGAAGTTTATATACATATGTATATCGGTTTTATCACATGCGTGGATATTTTCTTCTCCTGCGTTATTCTATTCCTGAACAAATGAAAACATAAAATTCCTGTTTTTTATTTTTTTACTTGAAAATATGTATATGAGAAAAAATACTTTAATTTTCAACAGGAAATGTCCAATGATTAGGATGACAAATACACGCATACACCCACAAATACCATGAGCAACAATAAAAAACTGAAGATATTTTTGTTGAGGGAACGAATCTAGTTTCAAATTCTGATTTGATAAAAAGGTGTTGGGTAACCAGAGATCCAATATGGGAATACAAGTATAAGAAAAACAAAAGTGTCAGATTCAGATAACCACATATGGGTATGAGCAGGAAAAATAACACAAAAGGAAAATCAAATTATTACTATCAAATTATGAACTAGAACTGAACTAGAACTGAACTAGAACTGAACTAGAACTGAACTAGAACTGAACTAGAACTGAACTAGAACTGAACTAGAACTGAACTAGAACTGAACTAGAACTGAACTAGAACTGAACTAGAACTGAACTAGAACTGAACTAGAACTGAACTAGAACTGAACTAGAACTGAACTAGAACTGAACTAGAACTGAACTAGAACTGAACTGAACTAGAACTGAACTAGAACTGAACTAGAACTGAACTAGAACTGAACTAGAACTGAACTGAACTAGAACTGAACTAGAACTGAACTAGAACTGAACTAGAACTGAACTAGAACTGAACTAGAACTGAACTAGAACTGAACTAGAACTGAACTAGAAACTGAACTAGAACTGAACTAGAACTAACTAGAACTGAACTAGAACTGAACTAGAACTGAACTAGAACTGAACTAGACCTGAACGAGAATGAACTAGAAACTGAACTAGAACTGAACTAGAACTAATCGAACTAGAACTGAACTAGAACTGAACTAGAACTGGAACTAGAACTGAACTAGAACTGAACTAGAACTGAACTAGAACTGAACTAGAACACTGAACTAGAACTGAATCTAGAACTGAACTAGAACTGAACTAGAACCTGAACTAGAACTGAACTAGAATGAATAGAACTGAACTAGCCTGAACTAGAACTGAACTAAACTGAACTAGAACTGAACTAGAACTGAACTAGAACTGAACTAGAACTGAACTAGAACTGAACTAGAACTGAACTGAGAATGAACTAGAACTGAACTAGAACTGAACTAGAACTGAACTAGCACTGAACTAGAACTGAACTAGAACTGAACTAGAACTGAACTAGAACTGAACTAGAATGAACTAGACTGAACTAGAACTGAACTAGAACTGAACAGAACTGAACTAGGAAACTGAACTAGAACTGAACTAGAACTGAACTAGAACTGAACTAGAACTGAACTAGAACTGAACTAGAACTGAACTAGAACTGAACTAGAACTGAACTAGAACTGAACTAGAACTGAACTAGAACTGAACTAGAACTGAACTAGAACTGAACTAGAACTGAACTAGAACTGAACTAGAACTGAACTAGAACTGAACTAGAACTGAACTAGAACTGAACTAGAACTCAACTAGAACTGAACCAGAACTGAACTGAACTAGAACTGAACTAGAACTGAACTAGAACTGAACTAGAACTGAACTAGAACTGAACTAGAACTGAACTAGAACTGAACTAGAACTGAACTAGAACTGAACTAGAACTGAACTAGAACTGAACTAGAACTGAACTAGAATTAAACTAGAACGGAACTAGAACTGAACTAAAATTTAAAAAAGATATAGAATTAAATCTAAAAATATAAATGTAAAAGTTTAATTTTTTAGTTTAATTTTCTATGAAACCCCCATATTTTTGGAATGTTTATTGAATGAGTATGTGTCGCATGTTCCATCTGTTATGTTGTCAGTACAATTATGTTGTCTTAGCAAATACTTTACAAAAGACTCACACGTTCTTCTTTGCTTTAATACTAACATTTTCTATATTTTTTCCTCTTAGATTTTTACTGAAATGTGATAAATACTAAATGGAGAAAATGGAGCAAATGCTAGTAGTATTCAGAGAGAGGGAAGAGAAAAAAATTGTCTAAGAGAAACTATTAAACAGCACATACTACAACATAAAGAATACCGTATAAACACACATAGTCGGAAGATATAGTAAAATCTTAAAATATGTGGTCAGAGATTTTTTTCCGTTTTATAGAAATTTTATTGAAATATTTTTCTGTATTATTTTTAAGGCTATTTTTGGCTTTACTTCTCGAGCAAAGTGAAAATTTTCTTAAACAAATACACATGAATACATATTTGTATATAGTGAAATATTTACACTCTCACGCTTAGAAATATAAAATATTTTTTAAAGTAAACACGTACTTGTATTGTATAGCAAAATACTTTGCATTACAGTAGGTCAGGAGCAAAATTTTGTGGTCATAAACACCTAAGTTGGTTTTTATTAACATTTGACGTAACTAGTTGAATAATAAAAGTAATACTAAAT
Organism: Lucilia sericata; assembly: GCF_015586225.1. Classification (NCBI taxonomy): domain Eukaryota; kingdom Metazoa; phylum Arthropoda; class Insecta; order Diptera; family Calliphoridae; genus Lucilia; species Lucilia sericata. The sequence goes on from NW_023994476.1 coordinate 111,043, forward strand.
AGATTGGAAGTTATAGAACGGAAATATATGTATATAAAATTTTAAATAAAAGCAACAAAGCCTACGTAGCGTATGATGAATTGAAAGCACTTCATACAAATAATTAGATATTAGTCATACGCGTAGGAAAACTGAGGGAATCATTAAATTAAATGTTTAATTATAACTAGTCTATATTTTTCCCAGATTTTAGTCGTTAGATTCGGGAACAAAGCCATCATCAGTAAATTCAAGAAAGGATACAATGAATTTACAGACAAAGCAATATTTTGAGAATATGAAAATTAAGAAGAGAGCGTATCCATCACTTCTAGTTGAAATGAAATTAACTTATTTACCTACTAAATATTAGGAAATCTGATTTAAAAATCACAAAGACGGCCTGATTGTGGTCTGTAAAAATTGTATAATAAGAAGATCTTACTACGACTGTCTGTGGCGCTCTATTCGAGCGCACGTTACATTAATGAAAGACCCCTTCTTGAAGTTAGTTAGTTAGTTAGTTAGTTAGTTAGTTAGTTAGTTAGTTAGTTAGTTAGTTAGTTAGTAGTTAGTTAGTTAGTTAGTTAGTTAGTTAGTTAGTTAGTTAGTTAGTTAGTTAGTTAGTAGTTAGTTAGTTAGTTAGTTAGTTAGTTAGTTAGTTAGTAGTTAGTTAGTTAGTTAGTTAGTTAGTTAGTTAGTTAGTTAGTTAGTTAGTTAGTTAGTTAGTTAGTTAGTTAGTAGTTAGTTAGTTAGTTAGTAGTTAGTTAGTTAGTTAGTTAGTTAGTTAGTTAGTTAGTTAGTTAGTTAGTTAGTTAGTTAGTTAGTAGTTAGTAGTTAGTTAGTTAGTTAGTTAGTTAGTTAGTTAGTTAGTTAGTTAGTTAGTTAGTTAGTTAGTTAGTTAGTTAGTTAGTTAGTTAGTTAGTTAGTTAGTTAGTTAGTTAGTTAGTTAGTTAGTTAGTTAGTTAGTTAGTTAGTTAGTAGTTAGTTAGTTAGTTAGTTAGTTAGTTAGTTAGTTAGTTAGTTAGTTAGTTAGTTAGTTAGTTAGTTAGTTAGTTAGTTAGTTAGTTAGTTAGTTAGTTAGTAGTTAGTTAGTTAGTAGTTAGTTAGTTAGTTAGTTAGTTAGTTAGTTAGTTAGTTAGTTAGTTAGTTAGTTAGTTAGTTAGTTAGTTAGTTAGTTAGTTAGTTAGTTAGTTAGTTAGTTAGTTAGTTAGTTAGTTAGTTAGTTAGTTAGTTAGTTAGTTAGTTAGTTAGTTAGTTAGTTAGTTAGTTAGTTAGTTAGTTAGTTAGTAGTTAGTTAGTTAGTTAGTAGTTAGTTAGTTAGTAGTTAGTTAGTTAGTTAGTTAGTTAGTTAGTTAGTTAGTTAGTTAGTTAGTTAGTTAGTTAGTTAGTTAGTTAGTTAGTTAGTAGTTAGTTAGTTAGTTAGTTAGTTAGTTAGTTAGTTAGTTAGTTAGTTAGTTAGTTAGTAGTTAGTTAGTTAGTTAGTTAGTTAGTTAGTAGTTAGTTAGTTAGTTAGTTAGTTAGTTAGTTAGTTAGTAGTTAGTTAGTTAGTTAGTTAGTTAGTTAGTTAGTTAGTTAGTTAGTTAGTTAGTTAGTTAGTAGTTAGTTAGTTAGTTAGTTAGTTAGTTAGTTAGTTAGTTAGTTAGTTAGTTAGTTAGTTAGTTAGTTAGTTAGTTAGTTAGTTAGTTAGTTAGTTAGTTAGTTAGTTAGTTAGTTAGTTAGTTAGTTAGTTAGTTAGTTAGTTAGTTAGTTAGTTAGTTAGTTAGTTAGTTAGTTAGTTAGTTAGTTAGTTAGTTAGTTAGTAGTTAGTTAGTTAGTTAGTAGTTAGTTAGTTAGTTAGTTAGTTAGTTAGTTAGTTAGTTAGTTAGTTAGTTAGTTAGTTAGTTAGTTAGTTAGTAGTTAGTTAGTTAGTTAGTTAGTTAGTTAGTTAGTTAGTTAGTTAGTTAGTTAGTTAGTTAGTTAGTTAGTTAGTTAGTTAGTTAGTTAGTTAGTTAGTTAGTTAGTTAGTTAGTTAGTTAGTTAGTTAGTTAGTTAGTTAGTAGTTAGTTAGTTAGTTAGTTAGTTAGTAGTTAGTTAGTTAGTTAGTTAGTTAGTTAGTTAGTTAGTTAGTTAGTTAGTTAGTTAGTTAGTTAGTAGTTAGTTAGTTAGTTAGTTAGTTAGTTAGTTAGTTAGTTAGTTAGTTAGTTAGTTAGTTAGTTAGTTAGTTAGTTAGTTAGTTAGTTAGTTAGTTAGTTAGTAGTTAGTTAGTTAGTTAGTTAGTTAGTTAGTTAGTTAGTTAGTTAGTTAGTAGTTAGTTAGTTAGTTAGTTAGTTAGTTAGTTAGTTAGTTAGTTAGTTAGTTAGTTAGTTAGTTAGTTAGTTAGTTAGTTAGTAGTTAGTTAGTTAGTTAGTTAGTTAGTTAGTTAGTTAGTTAGTTAGTTAGTTAGTTAGTTAGTTAGTTAGTTAGTTAGTTAGTTAGTTAGTTAGTTAGTTAGTTAGTTAGTTAGTAGTTAGTTAGTTAGTTAGTTAGTAGTTAGTTAGTTAGTTAGTTAGTTAGTTAGTTAGTTAGTTAGTTAGTTAGTTAGTTAGTTAGTTAGTTAGTCCCACTGTTCTCCTAGTGGTAGTCTCATTGGTTTAAGTCTTATTTTATCTTTTTAAATTTTTTGGAAAACATTGTTGTAGTATTTTTAGCTTATTAAAAACAGTTTTTGTTGCTATTTTACTGCATTAACTTAAGTTTAACCTCGCTATACGTTGCAAGCAAAACAAATTTGGAACAAATTTCTTTATTCTTCCCAGCATTATTTACGATTTAATTGAATTTGGTATTTATTTTATATTTTAAGATCATGATTTGTTTTTAAAGCTTAGGGAAACTTTTGGAAAAGCTTAGTGAAATTGCTTTTGATACAGAATATTTTTATTGAATTATACGGAAGATTACGAGTGCAGTAGTTAGTAGCAATGAAGAGTAATATCCTAATGCAAATGTGGTACAAATTAGACAGTATCTATTTAATATCTGAGAAAAATGTAAAAGTTACTTTATTAATTCATTTATTTTTGCAAGGCTGCAGTTTGCTCAAAAGCTAAAAATTTGAGTCAAATCGGATTACATGCAACAACTAGTAAAAATGTATAGCATAGCGGTAAATATCAAAAGTTGAGAGTCACTAGAGAATTAAATATCGATCATCAGAACTATTCTAAATACATGCAATAGTAATTCATTATAAAGGACTTACTCCCATAGATCAGACTAGAGACCAGGTTATAGATCAGAACATAGGCCATTCATTAGACTAGACTATAGAATAAACTGTAGACCAGGCTGTACATTAAGATAAAAGATCAGTCCATAGATCAGACTAATTCAGATTGTTGATCAGTCTATAGATCGTAATATTCCAGACTATAAATGAGACTACAGATCAGATTAAGGTCCACATCAGACTATATAACAACCAAACTATTGATGGAAATATAGACCTTACTATTTTTTACATTATAGATTAGACTTTGATTTTAGATTTGACAAGACTATAGATCAGAGTTTAAGCCAGACTATGGACCAAAATAAAGATCAAACTTTCTACGATTCCGACTAATTACGTTTTCCTTTATTTATATTCATAATAATTGTGCATATGAAATTAAGTAAAAGTTATTATTTTGTGGATACCATTAAAATTCCCACTAAACAATATTTAAAGTTAAAAAAAATAAAATATTTTACTGCAGCAATATAAAAATGCAAATTATTTTCCATATTTTATTTATTTTTTTTTTTTTTAATTCCGGCAACTCTACATATACCCACATGCACAATTTTCAAATATAATTTAATAATGGTATCAGTGAGACGAGATGCAAAACAAAAACGAAGCTAAAATCAACCAGTAGTTGGGTGGCAAGAGAGTAGGAAAAAAAAAGCAATCCAGTATCCTGGTGATTTCCGCAGTTATTGTGGGATGATAAAAATTATAGTCTACTATAACAAAATTTTCTATGGGACATTATATAATGCACATACATACAAACGATAATTTTAATTTCATATTTTTTCATGCGACTGGGTTAAAAGCCACTCAGTCGTTTAGTTTGTTTAAGTCGCCGGATGGATTTTGCGAAAACAAATTGTGGTAAAAAAATAGAGAAGGAGGAGAATGGCACATACATAGTATAGCTGATGATGGGCTGTGATGATGATGATGATTGTGTTTTTGATGATGTTGAAGGCTTTGGCTTTAGCTATGGCGATGACTATAACTATGACTATAAAATAATGCAAGCGGAATAAAATTTGCAAGTGTATTAAAGCGAAAATGAAATGCAACGAAATACACAAACAAGCCAAACAAAAAAAACTAAAGCTAGTGATCTAAAAATTGCTATGAATACATAGAAAATTTTTGTATGAAAACGCATAAAAAGTATTAGGAAAACAAAAATGGCAAATAACAAAAAACTAAATGAAAAAAACTACAAATTTAGACTAAAATTAGTTGCAGAAATATACTTATACACAGTAGAGTTATAGCAGCAGTAGTGTGTGTATTCATGTTGGATATATAAATATATTTATAAAGTAAATAAATGAAGTAGTGAATGAACAAAATGCCTGAACAGTATGAAAATGAGTGAGTGAGTAAGTGAATGAATGCGAGTATTTTTTGGCGAACAAGTGCACGTTTTCACACTAATTTAACTTTTTAATTAGAAACAGTTTTCCATGAATTTAATTAGTTTATTATTTTCGTTTTTATACGTTTTTTTTCTACTATTTGTATTTTCTTTTTTTTTTTTTTTTGTTTTTTTGTTGGTTTAGTTAAAAGTTAAAGGCGCAAAAAAAGAACAAAATTATATGCAACAAAGTTTATAATGCAAACAATATTTAACAAAAAAAATATACATATTTATTTGTTTAGTAAATAAAGTTAGAATTATATGATGGGTATAGATGAGCTACTAGTTTTAAACTAGTTTCTTATAGATAACACTATTACCATAACTAAAGTAGGCGGGATCAGAAAGTGGGCGTTATCGTATATTTCCATAAATATTTAATAGATAGCATCAAAATATTGTAAGAATGATTATGATAAGTAAATGATTATGATTTTATTTAGAAAAAATAACAGTGGTCAGTATCTAAATAGTAGGTGTGGCATCTGATATGGGGGGAGCTAATATGGTGATTTTCAAAAAAGGCAGTAGAGACGTTTTGGCTCATAAGGAACATACTTATGCCGAATTTCATCTCCATACTCGTACTTTTAAGCCAGTAATGAAGGGGATCTTATAGGGGGATAGGGTCAATTATGAACCGATCCACATAGAATTTGGTAGAGCTCATAAGAGACTTACTTATGTCAAATTTCAGCGCCATACTCGTATTTTGAATCCAGCAATGAGCGTTAAAGTCATTATTTGAAGGGGACGTTATATGGGGGGTAGAGGCAATTATGGACCGATCTACATAAAATTTGGTAGGGGGTAGGGTCAATTATGGACCGATCCTCATAAAATTTGGTAGGGAGATTTCGACTCATATGAAACTTATTTATGAAGAATTTCATGGCAATACTAACACTTTTAAAACACATATGCCCTTTAAGGCTGTTTTTATGGGCTCCACTTGTATGAGAGCTATACGAAAACGTAGACCGATATTCAATACCAAACAAACCTTACCTATAGAGAATATTTGAAAAATTTCAACCTTCTAGCTCATTCCGTTCGGACTCTATCGTGTTATCAACAGACAGACAGACGGACGGACATGGCTAGATCGCCTTAGAATTTAATAAGGACCCAGAATATATATACTTTTATGGGTCTATGACCAATATTTCGATGTGTTACAAACGGAATGACAAAATCAATATACCTCCCATCTTTTTTGATGGTGGGTATAAAAAGGGACTTTTGGATACTTTTTCGTTCATTAACTGGAACTTTTTGAGATTTCTGTAATTTAATCAAGAATAGGACTTTTGGCAACTTTTCTTTTTTCAAAAGGTACTTTTTAACATTTTTATACCCTACACCACTTTGGGTTTGTGCTGATGTTTGTAACGCTCAATAATATTGGTCATATACCCACCTTAAAGTATACCAATCGGCTTAGAATCATTTTCTGATTTAGCTATGTCCGTCCGTCCGTCTGTCTGTCTGTCTGTCTGTCTGTCTGTCCGTCCGTCCATGTAAATCTTGTAATCAAACTACAGGTCACATTGATGATAATTCAATGAAATTTGGTGCATAATCTTCTATTGTCTCAGTGACGAAAATGGTTATGATCAGTCCATTATTTCACCTAGCCCCCATATAGCTGAACCCCCGAAAAGGGTTTGTTAACCTTGTAATCAAAGTACAGGTCGCAATTTTCAAGATAATTCAATTAAATTTTGCACATGATCTGCTATTGTATTGTATGAATCCTATTGAAAATGGGTAATATCGGTACAATATTTGACCTAGCCCCCATACAACTGAACTCCCCGAATAGGGATTTTAAGTTCATAATTATGTTCAATATACTCGTATCGCGACAAAAAGCTGCAAAAGCAAGTATTTCTAGAAACAGCAACTGCGATATCGATCATTATAGACGAACTAGAGCTCAAGACGGATTCGTTACAATTTGTTCGCGAAAAATTCAAATATGACTACTTACATATGTATGGCAATAGCATTATAAAGCTTTATCTAAATTAACACTTAGCTCTCTCCCATATTCGACTTAACCTTAACTGTTTATTACACTTCTTTGAATTTAATATTTTTTTGCATAGTTTTTTTCTCTCTCTCTTTATCACTTAATACTTTGAATTTTTCTGCTCTTTTTCTATGTTCTAAAACAAAATGTAAACAATTCACGAACATGTAATTAAATATGAAATTTCATATTGGCTTTTTTTATTAAACTAACAAACTTTGTTTGCAGTTATTTTCTGTATACTTTTGAGGTGTAATTTTGCATTCAATAGACAAATAGTACTTGCAATTATAGAAGAGTAGCACCTTAGCAGTCAATAGTAGTTTTCATCGTTAACAGTAGCAATTATGAGTGAAATTATTTTGTTTTATAGCCAACATCGTGAAAAAAGATGGGAAATAGAATGATTTTGTCTAAGCGTTTGTAACACTATGAAATATTAGATATTCTGAGTACTTATAACTTCTTAGACGAACTAGCAGTGTCCGTCCACCTGCCTGTTAGAATCATAATAGGACCTAAGCCGGTGACATTAGCGGTTCCCAAAAATCGAATTAAAATAAATCCATAACTCTATAAATATAAATGTCCAGCTATTGAAATCACGATAGAATCTAAATGGGAGAATCTAGAAGATAAATAGTTTGATGATGGGTATTACATGTTCGGCATATTAGAATATATACTATTCTGTTTTTTTTTTTTTTTTTTTTTTCTTAAGTTTTTACATCTTCATTTCGTTTCGTCATTAATTAATTTCATTTTACTATATTATGATGCATTCAGCATGTTTTAACATGGTTAATTATGTATTTTACATGAATGCGCCCGCCCATTCACGTTTAAAACGTGAAAATAACAAATAGTTAAAACAATAATTAAAATATTGTGGTTTCAAGCTAATTAAATGAAAATACAAACATGTTTTAATAATAACACAGATCTGACTGAATAACTACATGTTTTAATACATTTTAAAGAAGAAGAAAACAATAAAAATATTATTTATAGAAATTTGCAAAATTTTGTTTTACCGAATGATAAACGCTTATCTTTAAACTAGACTATAGACTAGACTATAGACTAGACTACAGACTAGACTATAGACTAGACTATAGACTAGACTATAGACTAGACTATAGACTAGACTATAGACTCGACTATAGACTAGACTATAGACTAGACTATAGACTAGACTATAGACTAGACTATAGACTAGACTATAGACTAGGCTATAGACTAGACTATAGACTAGGCTATAGACTAGACTATAGACTAGACTATAGACTAGACTATAGACTAGACTATAGACTAGACTATAGACTAGACTATAGACTAGACTATAGACTAGACTATAGACTAGACTATAGACTAGACTATAGAGACTAGACTATAGACTAGACTATAGACTAGACTATAGAGACTAGACTATAGACTAGACTATAGACTAGACTATAGACTAGACTATAGACTAGACTATAGAGACTAGACTATAGACTAGACTATAGACTAGACTATAGAGACTAGACTATAGACTAGACTATAGACTAGACTATAGACTAGACTATAGACTAGACTATAGACTAGACTATAGACTAGACTATAGACTAGACTATAGACTAGACTATAGACTAGACTATAGACTAGACTATAGACTAGACTATAGACTAGACTATAGACTAGACTATAGACTAGACTATAGACTAGACTATAGACTAGACTATAGACTAGACTATAGACTAGACTATAGACTAGACTATAGACTAGACTATAGACTAGACTATAGACTAGACTATAGACTAGACTATAGACTAGACTATAGACTAGACTAGACTAGACTATAGACTAGACTATAGACTAGACTATAGACTAGACTATAGACTAGACTATAGACTAGACTATAGACTAGACTATAGACTAGACTATAGACTAGACTATAGACTAGACTATAGACTAGACTATAGACTAGACTATAGACTAGACTATAGACTAGACTATAGACTAGACTATAGACTAGACTATAGACTAGACTATAGACTAGACTATAGACTAGACTATAGACTAGACTATAGACTAGACTATAGACTAGACTATAGACTAGACTATAGACTAGACTATAGACTAGACTATAGCCTAGACTATAGACTAGACTATAGACTAGACTATAGACTAGACTATAGACTAGACTATAGACTAGACTATAGACTAGACTAGACTATAGACTAGACTAGACTAGACTATAGACTAGACTATAGAGACTATAGACTAGACTATAGACTAGACTAGACTATAGACTAGACTATAGACTAGACTATAGACTAGACTATAGACTAGACTAGACTAGACTAGACTAGACTAGACTAGACTTAGACTAGACTAGACTAGACTAGACTAGACTAGACTAGACTAGACTAGACTAGACTAGACTAGACTAGACTAGACTAGACTAGACTAGACTAGACTAGACTAGACTAGACTAGACTAGACTAGACTAGACTAGACTAGACTAGACTAGACTAGACTAGACTAGACTAGACTATAGACTAGACTATAGACTAGACTAGACTAGACTAGACTATGACTAGACTAGACTATAGACTAGACTATAGACTAGACTATAGACTAGACTATAGACTAGACTATAGACTAGACTATAGACTAGACTATAGACTAGACTATAGACTAGACATAGACTAACTATAGACTAGACTATAGACTAGACTATAGACTAGACTATAGACTAGACTATAGACTAGACTATAGACTAGACTATAGACTAGACTACTAGACTATAGACTAGACTATAGACTAGACTATAGACTAGACTATAGACTAGACTAAGACTAGACTATAGACTAGACTATAGACTAGACTATAGACTAGACTATAGACTAGACTATAGACTAGACTATAGACTAGACTATAGACTAGACTATAGACTAGACTATAGACTAGACTATAGACTAGACTATAGACTAGACTATAGACTAGACTATAGACTAGACTATAGACTAGACTATAGACTAGACTATAGACTAGACTATAGACTAGACTATAGACTAGACTATAGACTAGACTATAGACTAGACTATAGACTAGACTATAGACTAGACTATAGACTAGACTATAGACTAGACTATAGAGGACTAGACTATAGACTAGACTATAGACTAGACTATAGACTAGACTATAGACTAGACTATAGACTAGACTATAGACTAGACTATAGACTAGACTATAGACTAGACTATAGACTAGACTATAGACTAGACTATAGACTAGACTATAGACTAGACTATAGACTAGACTATAGACTAGACTATAGACTAGACTATAGACTAGACTATAGACTAGACTATAGACTAGACTATAGACTAGACTATAGACCAGACTATAGAACTAGACTATAGACTAGACTATAGACTAGACTATAGACTAGACTATAGACTAGACTATAGACTAGCCTATAGACTAGACTATAGACTAGACTATAGACTAGACTATAGACTACACATAGACTAGACTATAGACTAGACTATAGACTAGACTATAGACTAGACTATAGACTAGACTATAGACTAGACTATAGACTAGACTATAGACTAGACTATAGACTAGACTATAGACTAGAATATAGGCTAGACTATAAACTACAGACCAAACTGTAAACTACTTAAAGTCAACCTTGATCGTTGCTCACCACCGCAACTTAAAGCTTCTTCAAATTGAAATTTAATTAAATCATAATTGTAATGAATAATTAGTTTGACAAACCACTAAAAAACAAGCAACAAGTTATTGTCCAATACAACAACTTAATATTACCTTTGTTTGTTGTTGTAGTCGAGGAAGTGGCATCATTAATAATTGCAACAAATTAACTGATTATGTTAGTTTGTGGTATGTTAATTAATTAATTAATTAATTAATTTGCCATTTAAAAAAAAACTCTTCAACAACAAAAATTATACTTAAAAATGAAACAAAAAGACACACCTTTACACAAATGATCAATAATTTTATCTGCTGGTAGACAGTTAATAACTAACAGCATCTACATATTTATATATAATTTATTATTAATTTAAACAAATTTAAATATTTTGCCATCATCATCATTATCACGTTACAATGATAATGATGTTAGGCGTTTATGATGATGACAAACGTTATAAAAATGATAATGATAATGAGCGTATTGGTTATAAATTGATTGAATTGAATTGAATAGACCGATAGTATTGACACACTGAAAAGAACAATTGAAATGATGAATAAAGTTTGATATGTACCGTAGATATGGGTTAAGTCTGTTGTCAACATGACTTCAATTGATTAACATATATATTTTATATATAAAATTAATGTGCTTTTTAAATATTTGTATTAATTAATCGTAATATTATTGTAACTGTTATTGATATATCAAAAACATTTATATATCTTCTACAAATTTATAAATATGTTAAAGTTTGTTTGAAGCCTAGAGTGATTTTCTTGACAATACTGGCCTGTAGTATTGTCTATAGTGCAGTCTATAGTCTAGTCTATAGTCTAGTCTATAGTCTAGTCTATAGTCTAGTCTATAGTCTAGTCTATAGTCTAGTCTATAGTCTAGTCTATAGTCTAGTCTATAGTCTAGTCTATAGTCTAGTCTATAGTCTAGTCTATAGTCTAGTCTATAGTCTAGTCTATAGTCTAGTCTATAGTCTAGTCTATAGTCTAGTCTATAGTCTAGTCTATAGTCTAGTCTATAGTCTAGTCTATAGTCTAGTCTATAGTCTAGTCTATAGTCTAGTCTATAGTCTAGTCTATAGTCTAGTCTATAGTCTAGTCTATAGTTTAGTCTATAGTCTAGTCTATAGTCTAGCTATAGTCTAGTCTATAGTCTTAGTCTATATCTAGTCTATAGTCTAGTCCTATAGTCTTAGTAATAGTCTAGTCTATAGTCTAGTCTATAGTCTAGTCTATAGTCTAGTCTATAGTCTAGTCTATAGTCTAGTCTATAGTCTAGTCTATAGTCTAGTCCATAGTCTATCTATAGTCTAGTCTATAGTCTAGTCCTATAGTCTAGTCTATAGTCTAGTCCATAGTCTAGTCTATAGTCTAGTCTATAGTCTAGTCCATAGTCTAGTCTATATTCTAGTCCTATTGTCTAGTCTATTAGTCTAGTCATAGTCTAGTCTATAGTCTAGTCTATAGTCTAGTCTATAGTCTAGGCCATAGCTATGAGTCTATAGTTAGTCCATAGTCTAGTCTATAGTCTAGTCCATAGTCTAGTCTATAGCTAGTCTATAGTCTCGCTATAGTCTAGTCTAATAGTCTAGTCTATAGTCTAGTCTATAGTCTAGTCTATAGTCTAGTCTATAGTCTAGTCTAGGCTATGTCTAGTCTATAGTCTAGTCTATATCTAGTCTATAGTCTAGTCTATAGTCTAGTCTATAGTCTAGTCTATAGTCTAGTCTATAGTCTAGTCTATAGTCTAGTCTATAGTCTAGTCTATAGTCTAGTCTATAGTCTAGTCCTATAGTCTAGTCTATAGTCTAGTCTATAGTCTAGTCTATAGTCTAGTCTATAGTCTAGTCTATAGTCTAGTCTATAGTCTAGTCTATAGTCTAGTCTATAGTCTAGTCTATAGTCTAGTCTATAGTCTAGTCTATAGTCTAGTCTATAGTCTAGTCTATAGTCTAGTCTATAGTCTAGTCTATAGTCTAGTCTATAGTCTAGTCTATAGTCTAGTCTATAGTCTAGTCTATAGTCTAGTCTATAGTCTAGTCTATAGTCTAGTCTATAGTCTAGTCTATAGTCTAGTCTATAGTCTAGTCTATAGTCTAGTCTAGTCTATAGTCTAGTCTATAGTCTAGTCTATAGTCTAGTCTATAGTCTAGTCTATAGTCTAGTCTATAGTCTAGTCTATAGTCTAGTCTATAGTCTAGTCTATAGTCTAGTCTAGTCTGTCTAGTCTATAGTCTAGTCTATAGTCTAGTCTATAGTCTAGTCTATAGTCTAGTCTAGTCTATAGTCTAGTCTATAGTCTAGTCTATAGTCTAGTCTATAGTCTAGTCTATAGTCTAGTCTATAGTCTAGTCTATAGTCTAGTCTATAGTCTAGTCTATAGTCTAGTCTATAGTCTAATCTATAGTCTAGTAGTCTATAGTCTAGTCTATAGTCTAGTCTATAGTCTAGTCTATAGTCTAGTCTATAGTCTAGTCTATAGTCTAGTCTATAGTCTAGTCTATAGTCTAGTCTATAGTCTAGTTATAGTCTAGTCTTGTCTATAGTCTAGTCTATAGTCTAGTCTATAGTCTAGTCTATAGTTTAGTCTATAGTCTAGTCTATAGTCTAGTCTATAGTATAGTCTATAGTATAGTTTATAGTCTAGTGTACAGTCCATAGTCTAGTCTATAGTCTAGTCCATAGTCTAGTCTATAGTCTAGTCCATAGTCTAGTCTATAGTCTAGTCCATAGTCTATAGTCTAGTCTTTAGTCTAGTCTGTAGTTTAGTCTATATTCTAGTCTAAATTGTAGTCTATAGTCTTGTCTATAGTTAAGTCTATAGTATAGTCTAGTCTATAGTCTAGTTTATATATATATAGTATATTGATGACGCAAATAGTTCTATTCAACTTTTCCCATAATTCTTTTCAGTGTACCGTGATGACTGTATATCGTTAAATTTGACATACAAATCACAAATTTTTTATACTTTACATTTTTAATTCTTTCAATTTTAAAATTTTTAATAATGACGAAGACTTAAGAGACAATGACACCATACGAATTTGTTTAGATTCTTAATATATTTAAAAATCTTTGGATATAACAATTTCATAATTATAATTCTTATTAATTTCTTTTTAATGCAAATTTCTATTTGGTATTTTAATCACTTCTCAACATGCGATGATTGCGTACACATCAGTCAGATGTATGAGATATAAAATATTTGTTCGGTTATTTTAACAGTTTTAAATTAGACAACGACGATGATGATTACAGAATTGCGGTTATGCAAAATCTTCCGTTAGAAATGATTTCAACGAGTTTATTATTAAGAGTTTTTTTTAACAGGGACTTAGAGGGAATTTCTGGAATTTAGTAAGCGTTAGTTAATTATAAGAACAAAAACTATAATATAAAATAGGACAGTGATGGTTTATTAAGCTTTTTGGATGATTAGGTCCGGTCAAGAAAAGTATTTACTGAAAGATTTTGAATGAAAACGTTAGGTTTTTGATTATGGTCGTTATATTTCTATCTAATATTAATGAGCAATGTAATTTCATCAATATTCTCCACTACCAACTATAGGGTACACCTAAACAATTTGTAAACACAAAACAATAAATTTGATAATAATCTAAACAACGGTAATAATCAATGAACTGAAGCAAAAAAACAGATATAAAATACACAAAAAAAAACAACAAATCATTTGCGTTTTATCATCGTATTATTAATCATATTTTATGCAAATTATTTTTCCATCGTTTATTTATTTGTTTGATTACGTTTATTTTTCGTTTAATTAGTAAATGAAAAAAAGCTATAAACAATAAATATACAGAAGATTTAAAGGTGTTTAACTAATATTTCGTTTAAGTTTTACTGCTCTAACGTTTTTAAAAGAAAATAAAACATATTCATCACTTCGCCTCACTTTTTATTTCAGATTTATTTTTTAATATGAGAAATGACTGAAGATATCAATGGTTACACTCGGAGAAAAGTATGTGTTTAAAGCATACTGAAATGAAATGTGTACAATTTTAAAAAATGAACAAACTAAAATTCTGTATGGATATTTGATTAAATTATAAGTGCGAGCAAATTTCTATGAGGGTAAACAATTTTTATCCATAAATCTTAGGAAATCATAAATAATTTAGCAATTAAATGCGATTTTCTCTTCCAATTCCTTTCACATGTTGCAGCTGAAGTACTAATTGGGAATAAACAGTAAGTAATGTATATAATTATACGGAATTGGCCATAAATAAAAAAATATTTGAATTTGATTGCAGTTTAAGTCAACCCAATAAAAACTTGGTAGCGACTGTTACTTGCTTGAAAACTTGATTCCCTTGCCTTGCGAGTTTAACTAATTAATTAATTAATTAACTAACTAACTAACTAACTAACTAACTAACTAACTAACTAACTAACTAACTAACTAACTAACTAACTACTAACTAACTAACTAACTAACTAACTAACTAACTAACTAACTAACTAACTAACTAACTAACTAACTAACTAACTAACTAACTAACTAACTACTAACTAACTAACTACTAACTAACTAACTAACTAACTAACTAACTAACTAACTAACTAACTAACTAACTAACTAACTAACTAACTAACTAACTAACTAACTAACTAACTAACTAACTAACTAACTAACTAACTAACTAACTAACTAACTAACTAACTAACTAACTAACTAACTAACTAACTAACTAACTAACTAACTAACTAACTACTAACTAACTAACTAACTAACTAACTAACTAACTAACTAACTAACTAACTAACTACTAACTAACTAACTAACTAACTAACTAACTAACTAACTAACTAACTAACTAACTACTAACTAACTAACTAACTAACTAACTAACTACTAACTAACTAACTAACTAACTAACTAACTAACTAACTAACTAACTAACTAACTAACTAACTAACTAACTAACTAACTACTAACTAACTAACTAACTAACTAACTAACTACTAACTAACTAACTAACTAACTAACTAACTAACTAACTAACTAACTAACTAACTAACTAACTAACTAACTAACTAACTAACTAACTAACTAACTAACTAACTAACTAACTAACTAACTAACTACTAACTAACTAACTAACTAACTAACTAACTAACTAACTAACTAACTAACTAACTAACTAACTAACTAACTAACTAACTAACTAACTAACTAACTAACTAACTAACTAACTAACTAACTAACTAACTAACTACTAACTAACTAACTAACTAACTAACTAACTAACTAACTAACTAACTAACTAACTAACTAACTAACTAACTAACTAACTAACTAACTAACTAACTAACTAACTAACTAACTAACTAACTAACTAACTAACTAACTAACTAACTACTAACTAACTAACTAACTAACTAACTAACTAACTAACTAACTAACTAACTAACTAACTAACTAACTAACTAACTACTAACTAACTAACTAACTAACTAACTAACTACTAACTAACTAACTAACTAACTAACTAACTAACTAACTAACTAACTAACTAACTAACTAACTAACTAACTAACTAACTACTAACTAACTAACTAACTAACTAACTAACTAACTAACTAACTAACTAACTAACTAACTAACTAACTAACTAACTAACTAACTAACTAACTAACTAACTAACTAACTAACTACTAACTAACTAACTACTAACTAACTAACTACTAACTAACTAACTACTAACTAACTAACTAACTAACTAACTAACTACTAACTAACTAACTAACTAACTAACTAACTAACTAAACTAACTAACTAACTAACTAACTAACTAACTAACTAACTAACTAACTAACTAACTAACTAACTAACTAACTAACTAACTAACTAACTAACTACTAACTAACTAACTAACTAACTAACTAACTACTAACTAACTAACTAACTACTAACTAACTAACTAACTAACTAACTAACTAACTAACTAACTAACTAACTAACTAACTAACTAACTAACTAACTAACTAATAACTACTAACTAACTAACTAACTAACTAACTAACTAACTAACTAACTAACTACTAACTAACTAACTAACTAACTAACTAACTAACTAACTAACTAACTAACTAACTAACTAACTAACTAACTAACTAACTAACTAACTAACTACTAACTAACTAACTAACTAACTACTAACTAACTACTAACTAACTAACTAACTAACTAACTAACTAACTAACTAACTAACTAACTAACTAACTAACTACTAACTAACTAACTAACTAACTAACTAACTAACTAACTAACTAACTAACTAACTAACTAACTAACTAACTAACTAACTAACTAACTAACTAACTAACTAACTAACTAACTACTAACTAACTAACTAACTAACTAACTAACTAACTACAACTAACTAACTAACTAACTAACTAACTAACTAACTAACTAACTAACTAACTAACTAACTAACTAACTAACTAACTAACTACTAACTAACTAACTACTACTAACTAACTAACTAACTAACTAACTAACTAACTACTAACTAACTACTAACTAACTAACTAACTAACTAACTAACTAAACTAACTAACTAACTACTAACTAACTAACTAACTAACTAACTAACTAACTAACTAACTAACTAACTAACTAACTAACTAACTAACTAAACTAACTACTAACTAACTAACTAACTAACTAACTAACTAACTAACTAACTAACTAACTAACTAACTAACTAACTTACTAACTAACTAACTAAAAGATGCTTTACACCGGGGGACTATGTGTATCAATCCTCTTAAAATTTAATGAATAGATCCACATTTATATAAAACGTATTTATCCTTTTAATATTCATGAGCTCAATTTTGAGCTTTTAAGCCCTATTCGGTTCAGTTTTGTAGAGGCTAGATGGAATAATGGACCAATATAATTCATTTTCAACAAACTTTGTCCCAAATTTCATTGAATTATCTTTAAAATTGCGACCTCAAGGTTTACAGGGACGAACAAACGGATAGCTAAATAGACTCTGGAAATGATTACAAGCCGATTATTTTAAGGTGGGTGTATGACCTAGATTATTGTGCGGCACTAATAAGTATATTCTAAACTTTAGTTCCCGTTACACATATTCAAAAACGCAATAGAAATTAATATAAAGATAAGATGGTACAAAGTGATTTATTTGATGTTAGGGGCAATTATGTATTGATCTTATGAAATTTAATGAAGACATGATTCTTATAAAATTGTTTTATATCGAATGTCAATATTATTTTAAAGCTAGTTAAGAAGATTAAAATAAAGAATATAGATAAAATCATTAAACCATATTCTCTGAGGGCACTTGTATTGAGTCTAGAAAATATCAAAAATGTCAAAATTACCTTATCAATAGAGTATGTTTTTGAATAATTTCACCCATCTAGTTTGGATCGTATTTCTATGGTTACAAAAGTCTATTACGCTAAGGTGTTTATATAACTGAGGCTGTAGGATTTTATATGAATGAACTTGCATATGTATGTAAATACTACCGATTATAGCATGACTAGAATTTGTACACAATATAGTTTTGTAAACAATGATTAAACATTTTTTTAGATTTTTATTGTATTTGCTACGCTTATAAATTGTTAATTAATTTTTCACAGTTATTGTTTATTAATTAAAGAAGTGAATAATTTTATTATAAATTAATATATTAAAATATTAATTGTATAAAAGCGCATTCAACCATAGTATTAGTAAATATAATATTCTTTTAAAAATTTAAAGATTTAAAATTTGTTTTTTTTTTTAACAATAAACATACCGATTTTTATTTAAAATATTTAGTTCATTGACACATTGCTCTATATATTTTATACATATGTATATTTTACTCACCTCTTTAACCGATTTAATAAAATGCGGTTTGAAAACAAGCTAAAATTAATTTACATGACAATATTAAAAAATTTATTATTTATATCTTTATAGAGAAAATTTATATTTAATTTGTTAAAGATGCTGCTAAAAATATTTATGAGAAATTTCTAACCTTATGTTTTTAATTAAATTGCATAATAAATTAGACAGATAAGTGGAAAGAAGTATAGAATGAGAAAGTGTTATCACTACTGGTTTATTGGGTCTTTAAGTAAGAATGGGATTTTTATTATAATTAAATTTTGATATGTATGTAGGTTACCAGTGATAGTGGTTTTCATATGGTAAATGTGTAATATTGGGGAAGAAGAAACTAATAAGGGCAAAACAAATATTTCCCTTCTCTGACCTCTTTAAAACAAGACGATAGACAAGATTATATTCCAAACATTAGACAAGACTATAGTTGAAATTATAAGTACGACAATAGTCCAGACTATCGACAAGACTATAGACAAGACTATAGTCTAGACCATAGACAAGACTTAGTCTAGACTATACTATACTAGACAAGGCTATAGTCTAGACTATAGACAAGACTATAGTCTAGACTATAGAAAAGACTATAGTCTAGACTATAGAAAAGACTATAGTCTAGACTATAGACAAGACTATAGTCTAACCTATAGACAATACTATATTCTAGACTATAGATAAGACTATAGTCTAGACTATAGAAAAGACTATAGTCTAGACCATAAACATGACTATAGTCTAGACCATAGACAAGACAATAGTCTAGACCATAGACAAGACTTAGTCTAGACTATACTATACTAGACAAGACTATATTCTAGACTATAGACAAGACTATAGTCTCTTCTATAGTCTATAGTCTACACTATAGCTTTGTCTATAGTCTAGACTATAAACAATACTATATTCTAGACTATAGACAATACTATATTCTAGACTATAGACAAGACTATAGTCTAGACTATAGACAAGACTATAGTCTAGACCTTAAACAAGTCTATAGTCTAGACTATAGACAAGACTATAGACAAAACTGTAGTCTAGACTATATACAAGACTGTAGACTAGACCATAGACAAGACGATATAGACAAGACTATAGTCTAGACCATAGTCTTGTCTATGGTCTAGACTATAGTCTTGTTTATGGTCTAAACTATAGTCTTGTCTATAGTCTAGAATATAGTATTGTCTATAGTCTAGACTATAGACAAACCTATAGTATAGACTATAGAAGAGACTATAGTCTAGACTATAGACGACACTATAGTCTAGACTATAGCCAAGACTATAGTTTTGACTATAGACAAGACTATAGTTTAGACTATAGACAAGACTATAGTCTAGACTATAGACAAGACTATAGTCTAGACTATAGACAAGACTATAGTCTAGACTATAGACAAGACTATAGTCTAGACTATAGACAAGACTATAGTCTAGACTATAGACAAGACTATAGTCTAGACTATAGACAAGACTATAGTCTAGACTATAGACAAGACTATAGTCTAGACTATAGACAAGACTATAGTCTAGACTATAGACAAGACTATAGTCTAGACCATAGACAAGACTATAGTCTAGACCATAGACAAGACTATAGTCTAGATTTTAGTCTAGGCTATAGTCTAGACTGTAGACAAGACTTTTATCTAGACTAAAGACAAGTCTATAGTCTAGACTATAGTCTACACTATAGACAAGACTATAGTATAGATTATAGATAAAACTATAGTCTAGATTATAGACAATACTATAGTCTAGATATAGACAAGACTATAGTCTAGAGTATAGTCTTTTCTATAGAATGTTAGTTAGTTAGCCTTGGCTATTGTCTGACATATCGGCAGGTCAATAGTATTATCTACAGCCTAAATTAGAGTCTAGTATATTGTCTGAAATACTTATACTCTGGATTATAGACTTGACTCGTTCGAAATTACACTTAAAATTCTAATGATATTGTTAATATGCCTTAACCCCACACATAAACTTTCTCTGCCTAAGCAACAAATGTTGCTGGCAACATGTTGCCATGTTGCTATCTATTAATTAACTAAACATTAAACAATAGCAAAAATCTCGACAAAATAAAATTCAAAATAGTTTTCTAATTTATTAGATAGATTGCATAAATGCAAAATCAGTTTGTATTTGACTGAAGCCATAGAATGATCGTTGAACGGTTGAATTTGTTAACGGAAAGCTAAAAAGTAAAGATACAAACGAAAACATCAAACAAAAGAATAATTATAAAAAAGAATTCTAAAATCAAAAAAAAAAATTAAAAAAATAATTTTTATAATAGTGAGAATCTTTAAAACATAACAACAAAAAATACACAAAATTTAAAAAACGATTAATGATAAAAATGAGAAGATTAATAACCATAGTTATATTGTTGGGCTGCATAAGGTTACAAGTGACAGCACACGGAAACCAAAAAAATGTAACTGAACATTTAAATTCAAATAAAACAGATTTTGTAAAGATTAAAATTGAGCTAAATATTAGCGATACTACAACACACAAAAATGGAATCAATACAGAAAATTTAATAACATCCTCCATGACGACTTCATCCACTACAGAAGGCATCATCAATCACACTAATTCAACTTCAAAACCTGCAACTGAAGCAACAACTACTTCAACAACAACTTCAGCAACAACATCAGCAACTGCAACTCCTACTCCTTCTCCTCCTCTTCTTAGCACTGAAGATACCTCATCTTCCAGCAACCAATACTGTTCACCCTCTTTGTGTGAATTCTATAATGGCACCCATACGAACATTAAACCTCATATTGCTTGCAAAAATAATGGTAATTTCGGTCCAGCTTGCGGTTCACAACCACATCTTCTGAAAATGAGCGAACGACGACGAAACCTCATTTTAGATTTGCATAATTTGGCACGTTCTCGCATCGCATCCGGCCAAGTGGACGGCTATAAGACGGCATCTCATATGCCACAACTTAAATGGGACAATGAATTAGAGTATTTAGCTACGTTGCATGTAAAACGTTGCAGATTCGAACATGATTTATGCCACAATTCACCGCGTTACCCGTATAGTGGTCAGAATATTGGTTATTTTTGGAAAGGCGCTAATATCACATCACATTCGAAACGTATGAAGAATTTCATTGTCAATTGGTATAAGGAACATAAGGATGCAAATCAAACATTTATCGATTCATTTCATTTGCATCCAGAGAGGTAAGTTTTCTTTTTTGTTGTTGTTGTTGTTGCTTTTGTAACAGAGTACAGTATAAAACTGTAGGAATTTGACATGTTGGTTTTTAAATCTATTTAAAGAATTAGGAAATTAAAATTCTCTATTTGTTTAAAAATATATAAAACTTAACTAGTTATACCCAGTATGCTTCGCTACCGTAAAAAATATAAATATTAAAACCCACTTTATGTTTTTTAAAGATTCCAGCTTTAATAGTTTCCCTATATGCATTTAATTCATATAGGGGTCAATTTCTAGTCCGCCACGTGAATATTACCCTAATATTCACATGAATGTCAAAGTTTCTCAGATATAAAAATATTTGTATTTCAGTTATATGGGAGTTTCCAAGGCCCCTTAATGAATGTCCGCCCATTTAGCAACAACTGCTCACAAATGTTAAAGCCTTTCGCACAAAAGTTTAAGATTCTAGCTCTAATGATTTGCCAGATGAACGAATTTTAGTATTTAATCCATATGGGAGGTGCCACGCCCACTATTTCTGTCCTAATTATTCATGTCGATGGCTTTGCTGTTATATTATCTCAGATATACTAATTTAAAATGTACTTTATATGGGAGATGCCACGCCCACTACAGCTCAGTCGCCTTTTTTATCAGGATATGTTAATATGGAAGTCAAAGTTGTTCATACAAGCATTGAGGGCTTTAGCTGTTGTAGGTTTTGAGATAAGCGACATTTAATACTTATTCTATATATGGGCGTGACACCTCGCTTGTCGTTGGGGTCAAATGGCATACCAGCACAAGTCTAGAAACAATGCTCATTAATTTGCTAATCTCTTGAGCATTCTATATCCTGCCAATGAATTTTCTATATGCTGAAGATTTCTGATGTAACACCATTTATTAGCAATTTGTTCAGCAATTTTTTAAGTTATTGAAAATAACATCTTGTTAAGTATTCAGCGTCCAACAAATTTTCTTACCGACCGCCAGCTTTCGTGTCAGTCGCTCTGTGAAAGACCTACAAGGCCTTTTATCGGAAAAAATGTATATAGTTCAATTCATAATTTTGGGTTGGCATGTTGTTATATATGGTACCACAAGGTAATCTCAGAATAGGGACATGCGAATAGATTTCAACGTCTGTCAGATCATGTTGCATCATGTAAAATTAAGTGGATGTTGAGCTCTTGATTTTCTTGGTATGCGAGTCAACACATATTTCAAGTGTCGAAGGAAGCATTTAAGGGCCTCGGGTTTATTATATACGACCAAAAATGGAATAACTATAGTAACTCGTATGTATGCTTCAAAGTATTGTTTAAAGCTACTCGACCGCGTGTAGGAGAAAGCTACTTCACTGTCCTACTGCTATCTCCTCGGGGACTGTTACCTTGATGAAAGAACCTCATCTTGGTGTAATTGCAATCCCGATAAAAAGAGCTACCAGTACCTCCAGTCTGCTGGAACTATAAACTAATGATGATCAAATGTATCCTCGGCCCTTCCTTGGAATGATTTGACATGGGGTTGAACCACAATATCTCCATCGTAATGTGGGTTGTGTTTCACTGCTATCCCTTCGGGGACTGTTTCCTGGATGAAAGACCCTCATCTTGGTGTTATTGCAATCTCGAGAAAAAGAGGTGCTACCAATACCTCGAGTATACTGGAGGTACTGATTCTGTGGAACAATAAACTAGTGATGATCAAATGTATCCTTCCTTGGAATGATTTGACATGGGGTTGATCCAGAGTACCACATAATCTGGTACCAGGGAAACCGGTAAACCGCAGGGCAGAATTTCAGGACTTTGTCTTGCCCCGGTTATTGGAGAGGTCCATTCAGGGTAGAAATTCGCAGTAATAGAATATCAGTTAAAAGACTTAGGCACGGTAATGTTTATAATTTTGGATAAGTTCGGTGCTGAAAATGAGTTAGTATGAAGTGTTATGGTACGGGGTATGCGGGCCTTACCCACCCGTATATCTAGAGTGAGTATTTCGGATGAATGAAAGTGTGCTGGGTTAAATGGTGATAGATGCAAGGTATCTCATACAATTGATATCATTGAATTTTTCCGTCTGGGTAAGTTCAAAGTTTAATCTGTTCATACCAGGTTTACCACAGTGTGCTCTCTGTGAGCCAGAACAGTACCTCGTCTGGATGGTGGAACTGTTTCGATCTACCGATTATGTCTATAGATGCTGTTGCCTACTTAACTAAGGCCATCCCATCTGCGTTGCAAACGATAGTGATGTTTTTGCATCTTGAAAATTAAGCAACGGGGAAGCAAGGGTCAGATATTAGATAGCTAACGTACTTGAGCAAAATTCTTATACATGACCGACTAAACCAAAAAATTACCATCGTAGTGTAATATACACAAAGGGGCGGTGGTGAGTCGTCAAAAAAGTTCATCCTGTGAATGAAAAAGATCACCGTGAAATTAAGCCTTCAAAGCAGGTGTTCACGTGACATGGTCTGTGTTCCTCTGATATTAGGAAACTAGTTTCCGATACTCGCTGATTTAAAGGCAACGCTACACTATCTCTCCAAGTTGAGCTTACATGGGAGCTGTGCCCACTTCATTCCGATGTGAAACAAATTTCGTAACTTTATAGGTTAACTAGCTTTACCCAGTGTGCTTTGCTACCCAAAAAGCAGTATAAATAAAAAACCCACTTAACGATTTTGAAGATTCTAACTGCAATAGTTCTCTAGA
This sequence comes from Lucilia sericata, assembly GCF_015586225.1. Taxonomy (NCBI): domain Eukaryota; kingdom Metazoa; phylum Arthropoda; class Insecta; order Diptera; family Calliphoridae; genus Lucilia; species Lucilia sericata. The sequence continues at coordinate 135,316 of NW_023994476.1, forward strand.
TTTACAATATGTTACATATTAGAGATGCCAAGCAAATTACTGAAAGTTCGCCAATTTCTATCTATCTATGAAAAATTTGAATAATATAATAGTTTCCAAGATATACGAAATTTTGTATTTAATTCATTTATGTAGTGCCAAGCCCCCAATTGAAAGCTCGCCCGTTAGTCTCTAAATGTTTACATGAATGTCAGAGTTTTTTATGTAAAATTTTAAGATTCTAGCTCTAGTAGTTTCCAGATATACAATTTTTCTATTTCATTCATGTGGGGGCTTCAAGCTCCCACAGATGAAATCCCGATCTTTTTCCTCCAAAATATTCAGATGATTATTGAAGTAATTTCTGCAAAATTTGAAGAATCTAGTTCTATTAGTTTCCCAGATAAACGAAATTTTATATTTAAGTCATATGGGAGTTGTCAAGTTCCCCATTGAAAGTCCGACCGTTATACTCTAATTGTTCAGATAAATGTCAAAATTTTTCAAGTAAAATTTGAAGAATCTAGCTCTAATAGTTTCTAAGATATACGATTTTTTCTAATTAATTCATATGGGGGCTCCACGCCCCCCATATGAAAGTCCGCTCGTTTTCCCCCAAAATGTTCAGTTGAATATTAAAGTAATTTATGCAAAATTTGAAGAATCTAGTTCTATTAGTTTCCCAGATAAATTAATTTTTGTATTTAATTAATATGGGAAGTTCCAAGTCCCCCATTTAAAGTCCGCCAATTATTCCCTAAATGTTCACATTAATGTCGAAGTACTTCATGTAATATTTAAAGATTCTACATCTAATAGTTTCTCAGATATAGGAATTTTTCTATTAAATTCATGTGGGGGTTTCAAGCCCCCAAGATAAAAGCCCTCCCTTTTTTCTCCAAAATGTTTAGATGAATATTAAAGTAATTTGTGCAAAATTTGAAGAATCTAGTTCTATTAGTTACCCAGATAAACGAAATTTTGTATTTAATTAATATGGGAGATACCAAGTCCCCCATTGAAAGTCCGCCCGTTATACCCTAATGTCAAAGTTCTTCAAGTAAAATTTGAAGATTCTAGCTCTAATAGTTTCTCAGATATACGAATTTTTCTATTTAATTCATATGGGGACTCCAAGCCCCCCCCTCCCCCAGATGGAAGTCCGATCTTTTTCATCCAAAATGTTCAGACGAATATTTAAATTCTTAGTGCAAAAGTTGAAGAATTTAGTTCTATTAGTTTCCCAGATAAACGAATTTTTGCATTTAATTAATATGGGAGGTGCCGCTCCCCTCATGGGTAGTCCGCCAATTTATTTCCCAAAATGTTAACTTGGATGTTAAAGTTATTTGTGCAAAATTTTAAGATTCTAACTGTAATTATTTCTAAGATAAACGAATTTTTGTTTTTAATTTATATGGGAGGTGCCACGCCCCCTAATGCTAGTCCGCCTACTTTTTGTCCTAAATAATCATATTGACACTAAAGTGGCTCCAACAAAATTTGAGGACTCTAACTGTTATATTATCTCAAATATACGGATTTAATGTTTTCTAATATGGGCGTGGCACCTCGCCCACTTGAAATTTCAAAATAAAAAGTAGCCTATTACCTATTCCAGACATACAGGAATACGCTGTGAAAATTTCAAGAAAATCTGTTTAGCAGTTTTGTAGTCTATAACGTTCAAACATACAAACATACAAACACACATTCATTTTTATATATATACATTAGTTGAGAGCATTTAAGTAATTTTTGGAAATAGACCTATGACCTATTATGGGCCGATCGAAATCTTGGTTGTTGATATGATTTCTGTTGTTATTATATGTATATCTGAACATTTTTGTGATGATAACGATAATTTGGAGGGAGTTCTTAATGATAAATCTGTTATCTGGGAATAAATATGTACCTTAGTATGGGGGCTAGAGGATATTTTATTGATTGATTTCTATATTTTTGAATAAATTTCATCTGTGAATGAAAAACATAAGAAATGACATAATAAAACTACTAAAGAATAGGGGAGAAAACACAATTTTCTCGAAGTTGTCTGAAATTTTTTAGTTAGTGGACCGATTTTGCAGATATATTAAATATTTTGCAACGGACAGAGCTAAATATAGCAAATTAAAATTCATCAAAATATAAATTTTTCTAACATTGAAATTTTTCTCTTTTCAGAAAAGTAATCGGTCATTTTACCGCCATGGTGGGCGATCGTGTACATCATGTCGGCTGTGCTGCCATACGCTTTTACGTATCAAATTTAACCCAAATCCTAATGACTTGTAATTATGACTATAATAACTTTTCCGATGAACCGGTTTATCAGACAGGGCCCACAGCATCAAAATGTAATTACAAGATTAGTGAAAAATATCCAGGTCTGTGTGATTGGAAGAAACCCACGTATGAATATGAAGCAATAGAAGATGAAAATAATAGTAATTTAGTATTGCGTATATAGAGATTAATTGTTATACAATTAAGTATTAGTGTGTTAAATAAGAATTTAGTAATAAGAATAAAGAGAATTAAGAAAGAATTGAACTGAGAAAGTATGACTTGCAGTTTTTACCTAATAACAGATGTTTAACTCAATTGGTTCAAAATATAGGTCAACATATAAATGCATTTGTGTTTGATATATTTAGAAATATACCAGAATAATAGCAAGTTGCAACAATGAAACATTTGTTCAAACATTATCCAAATTTTGTTTAAAAGAACTTCAGTTTTAATAAAAATACTTTTTAGACAGTTAGTCAGTTTAAACTTTTACCTTTAACTATAAACATGTATCAATTCAAGATAATTTTTGCTGTTTTACTAACTCTTTGTATAATCGAGTTCTCCCTGTCGCAGACCAACTATTGTAAGGCTAATTTGTGTAAAAAGGGAAAACATATTGCCTGCAACAATAATGGAGTAAGTTTGAATACAAAATTACCGAAAATTATAAATGAATTCTTCCATTTTCTAGAAATTTGCTGGTGCCTGTGCAAAAAATGCCAAAATTATACGTATAACCCCTAAATTACAAAGAAAAATTGTCCAAAAACATAATTCTTTGAGAAATCGTGTGGCTAGCGGTAAAGTTAATGGTTTGAAGGGAGCCGTTCGTATGGCTACGATACGTTGGAGTCCCGAATTAGCTAGACTGGCTGTATATAATGTCAAACAATGTAAAATGTCACATGACAAATGTCGCAATACCGACAAGTTTAGTTTTGCTGGACAAAATATAGCGAAAAGTTCTTGGAGTGGCCAGAAGAAACCTGTTGGTGCCGTATTAATACAACAGATTCAATCTTGGTTTTCAGAGCATAAAAAGTGTTCTATGAGTGATATTAGGAAGTTGAAAAATATGTAAGTAAAACACTGAACAATTTAAGTGGTTTTTTACAAAAACTATCACTGGTATTTCCTCTAATTTCAGTTCCAAATCTGGTCACTTTACCGCTATGGTTCAGGAGAAAAACATGGCTGTGGGTTGTGCCATCTTACGTCAAAGATCGAATGGTCAAACTATGCAGTTAATGACCTGTAATTATTCTTATACGAATATTCTAGGTTCAGCCGTTTATAGGCATGGACGTACGGCCTCGAAATGCACTACTGGTCGCAATCCTAATTTTAAGTCGTTATGTTCTGTCAATGAGAATTACAATCTTAAAAGTGACAAATATTAATGTTTAAATAAAAACAAAAATGTGACAAATGTCCGATTTAAAAGGCAATTTTTTTTTAACTTCTTTAGAAGTTTTTTTTTTTAAGTCCATTTAGTTTTTTTTTTCTATAATACCACAATTTCACTTTCAAACAAAACATTAAATTCACTTCTTAAAAAATGACTTCAGATGTAGTGAATTTGGAATCAAATATAAACGACATCACTTCTATGACAAACCTGCATCACTTCTGCAGGTCTTTTTCAGTTCTATTATAGTTGAACTTAGAAACTCTTTTTTATTATAAATTCAGAAAATATTAATTGAGAATTTTCACTAAAGACCAATAAAACTCAGAGAAGCCAAATTATAACTGTTATTTTCAATTTCAAATTCGAAAATGATCAATTCAAGTGAGATTTTTCATTTAGTATTCACAAGGAAATGAATTAGTTTTACATAAGAAAAAAACTATTAAATTATTATTTCTTGTCTTTTTATTTAAAATCACAAACATAATTGAATTATTCTCAATATCATTTGTTCTGAATTTCAACTAAAAAATCTTATTTTTAATGTTTTTTTTTAACTCAAAATTTCAATTATTTTGTTCAGAAATTTAAATAAAACATATTAATTTCAATTGCACTTTTCTGAATTTTAAATGAAAAATGTAATTTTTAATTAATTATGTAATTACTTTTCTGAATTCAAAATGAAAAATGTCAATATCCGTTGTTCTTTTTATACCCTTCACCTTCGTGAGAAGGTCATTTTGTCATTCCGTTTCCTATTAAAAATCAGAAAAATCGGTCCATAAATAACTGAGATATGGGCAAAAATCTGAGACTACCTCTAAAAATTTCCTCAACAAATTATAAATAAAAGCATAAAGAACAGAGATAAGGCAGTAATATGTTGGTTATACAGCTTGTATTTGTTTGAGAGTGGTAATACAGGGCATTGGTAATTTGTTAGTGTGTATGTAATGTGTGACATGTGTGCAAAGATACAAGTCGATGCAATACGCGGCTTGTACTACAAATGATGTATGTATGTATAGTTAGTTAGTTAGTTAGTTAGTTAGTTAGTTAGTTAGTTAGTTCGTTCGTTCGTTCGTTCGTTCGTTCGTTCGTTCGTTCGTTCGTTCGTTAGTTAGTTAGTTAGTTAGTTAGTTAGTTAGTTAGTTAGTTAGTTAGTTAGTTAGTTAGTTAGTTAGTTAGTTAGTTAGTTAGTTAGTTAGTTAGTTAGTTAGTTAGTTAGTTAGTTAGTTAGTTAGTTAGTTAGTTAGTTAGTTAGTTAGTTAGTAGTTAGTTAGTTAGTAGTAGTTAGTTAGTTAGTAGTTAGTTAGTTAGTTAGTTAGTTAGTTAGTTAGTTAGTTAGTTAGTTAGTTAGTTAGTAGTTAGTAGTAGTTAGTTAGTTAGTTAGTTAGTAGTTAGTTAGTTAGTTAGTTAGTAGTTAGTTAGTTAGTTAGTAGTTAGTTAGTTAGTAGTTAGTTAGTTAGTTAGTTAGTTAGTTAGTTAGTTAGTTAGTTAGTTCGTTAGTTAGTAGTTAGTTAGTTAGTTAGTTAGTTAGTTAGTTAGTTAGTAGTTAGTTAGTTAGTTAGTTAGTTAGTTAGTTAGTTAGTTAGTGTAGTTAGTTAGTTAGTAGTTAGTTAGTTAGTTAGTTAGTTAGTTAGTTAGTTAGTTAGTTAGTTAGTTAGTTAGTTAGTTAGTTAGTTAGTTAGTTAGTTAGTTAGTTAGTTAGTTAGTAGTTAGTTAGTTAGTTAGTTAGTTAGTTAGTTAGTTAGTTAGTTAGTTAGTTAGTTAGTTAGTTAGTTAGTATTAGTTAGTTAGTTAGTTAGTTAGTTAGTTAGTAGTTAGTTAGTTAGTTAGTTAGTTAGTTAGTTAGTTAGTTAGTTAGTTAGTTAGTTAGTTAGTTAGTAGTTAGTTAGTTAGTTAGTTAGTTAGTTAGTTAGTTAGTTAGTTAGTTAGTTAGTTAGTTAGTTAGTTAGTTAGTTAGTTAGTTAGTTAGTTAGTTAGTTAGTTAGTTAGTTAGTTAGTAGTTAGTTAGTTAGTTAGTTAGTTAGTTAGTTAGTTAGTTAGTTAGTTAGTTAGTTAGTTAGTTAGTTAGTTAGTTAGTTAGTTAGTTAGTTAGTTAGTTAGTTAGTAGTAGTTAGTTAGTTAGTTAGTTAGTAGTTAGTTAGTTAGTTAGTTAGTTAGTTAGTTAGTTAGTAGTTAGTTAGTTAGTAGTTAGTTAGTTAGTTAGTTAGTTAGTTAGTTAGTTAGTTAGTTAGTTAGTTAGTAGTTAGTTAGTTAGTAGTTAGTTAGTTAGTTAGTTAGTTAGTTAGTTAGTAGTTAGTTAGTTAGTTAGTTAGTTAGTAGTTAGTTAGTTAGTTAGTTAGTTAGTAGTTAGTTAGTTAGTTAGTTAGTTAGTTAGTTAGTTAGTTAGTTAGTTAGTTAGTTAGTAGTTAGTTAGTTAGTTAGTTAGTTAGTTAGTTAGTTAGTTAGTTAGTTAGTTAGTAGTTAGTTAGTTAGTTAGTTAGTTAGTTAGTTAGTTAGTTAGTTAGTTAGTTAGTTAGTTAGTTAGTTAGTTAGTTAGTTAGTTAGTTAGTTAGTTAGTTAGTTAGTAGTTAGTTAGTTAGTTAGTTAGTTAGTTAGTTAGTTAGTTAGTTAGTTAGTTAGTTAGTTAGTTAGTTAGTTAGTTAGTTAGTTAGTTAGTTAGTTAGTTAGTAGTTAGTTAGTTAGTTAGTTAGTTAGTTAGTTAGTTAGTTAGTTAGTTAGTTAGTTAGTTAGTTAGTTAGTTAGTTAGTTAGTTAGTTAGTTAGTTAGTTAGTTAGTTAGTTAGTTAGTAGTTAGTTAGTAGTTAGTTAGTTAGTTAGTTAGTTAGTTAGTAGTAGTTAGTTAGTTAGTTAGTAGTTAGTTAGTTAGTTAGTTAGTTAGTTAGTTAGTTAGTTAGTAGTTAGTAGTTAGTAGTTAGTTAGTTAGTTAGTTAGTTAGTTAGTTAGTTAGTTAGTTAGTTAGTTAGTTAGTTAGTTAGTTAGTTAGTTAGTTAGTTAGTTAGTTAGTTAGTTAGTTAGTTAGTTAGTAGTTAGTTAGTTAGTTAGTTAGTTAGTTAGTTAGTTAGTTAGTTAGTTAGTTAGTGTAGTTAGTTAGTTAGTTAGTTAGTAGTTAGTTAGTTAGTTAGTTAGTTAGTTAGTTAGTTAGTTAGTTAGTTAGTTAGTTAGTTAGTTAGTTAGTTAGTTAGTTAGTTCGTTCGTTCGTTCGTTCGTTCGTTCGTTCAAAGCTGAATTTGTTTAATTATCATAAGTATTACAGAAAACAAAGTGTTACAAATTTTAAACTTTTGTTTCTAATGCGCAAATGACTCCATGTCTCAAAATTATTTATTTAATTGTGTTTCATACATAAGTCAAATAAATAGATTACTGCTTAAGATCTACACCACTGTGTTTACAGTTTTAAATAAATATTAACAAATATTCAAACGTTATTATTTTAAACCCGTAAATATTATTTTAAAAATATAAACACTCACATTACATTGGTCCTACAAATTAGAACTAGAACTCGTTAAGGCCAACTACTGCGCTCTGCCTTTTTATTTGTTTTGACTAAAATTTTCTTTTCATGGTTGGCAACAGATTCGAAACAGTTAAAACTTATTGCTAACGCTGATTTCCGTTGTATTAGTAACAATATTAACGCTTTAATGCCTTAACAAAACACAATAGAGCACAATCAAAATTGTAGAAATAAATAATAAATTGTTGATATCTAATGTCTAATTACACTTATCTTATTTCGGTTCAGTTTTATCAAAAAAAAAGGTAATTTGTTTCCTGAAGGAGTATTAGAAAACAAATTTGTTTGAATTAATAGTATTAAATGAAATTTTAAAATTTTAGGTCACTGTAAATAATTTCAACTACATTGTTTAAGTATAATATTAATTTGTTAAATATTAATAGGTGTTAAATAAACAGTTATATTTCGAACTTTCCAGAAAAAACAAATATTCAAATGCTTAACGGCAAAATATGCATCATTCTGCTTTCGGTAAATTCCCGAAAGCTGAACGTATGGCTACCATGGTTTTGAGCAGCGAATTGGCCAAAATAGCTGAATACAATGTCAAACAATGTAAAATGCAACATGATGAATGTCGGAATAGATTCAGTGACAAGAAAACGTCCCTCGACAAAGTTGTCAATGTTCATGAAATGTTTATTTTGTCTCACTGTGTTATGTAAATTTAAAATAATCACTCACCTATTTAGCACTTGTTTCCTTTCTTTAATTTGATATGTATGTGATTTATTCTAACAACCTTTTTATTTGACTTTTATAAAGCTTTTTTAACGATATGGAATTTATTTCCTCTTTATATTTTTTCACTGCACATAAAAGCTTATTTAACTTTATTTTGCCTCTTTTTTTCTTTGCACTAAAAGCTTTTTCTTAAGCCTTTTCTTTACTTTTTATTTCTTTTTCGCTATTCCACTAAACAAGCGACCAACCAACCAATCAGCCATACACATTCACACAAACAAACAATTTATATGTATACCTACAAACGAATGGCCAAAGCAACAAAGCGACCGGCACAAAATTGCAAAATTATTCAACAAAATTTAACTAATTTACTTGATATTTTTTAACGATATTTTTACACACGAATATTAAACAACATTTAAACTAAATAATTATGTAAAACTATTTGCAATTTATTAACTTTTAATAGGATTTATTAATTAATTAAGCGAACGCAAATCACCGGGCAACCGAACACTTCAGAAATTTCTAGAAAACTAAAAGCAAAATGCAAGTAATTGTTGTTGTTATTGTCATTGGTACTCTGTTGCAAAAAGTTATGTGTGGTTGTTGTTATTTTCGAAGAGGGAGTAAATGGGATAAAAGTAAAATGCGTGAGTGGATTAAAAGGAAAGAGATTCAGTAGTGAGAAGTGTGGGGTGGTATGGGGAGTAATAAGAAAGCTTTATATAAAAGAGGAAAAGTTCGAAAGTTTAGTAAAGGAAATTAAAAATCGTACATATATGCAAAAAAAGGCGTTAAAATAACAAAAAAAGTAAATTAAATTTTTTATGAAAATGTAAGAATTGCTGGGTAGTTTTATTAATATTTTGTTTCAGTTCTAGTTCAGTTCTAGTTAAATTCTAGTTCAGTTCTAGTTAAATTCTAGTTCAGTTCTAGTTCACTTCTAGTTCAGTTCTAGTTCAGTTCTAGTTCAGTTCTAGTTCAGTTCTAGTTCAGTTCTAGTTCAGTTCTAGTTCAGTTCTAGTTCAGTTCTAGTTCAGTTCCAGTTCAGTTCTAGTTCAGTTCTAATTCAGTTCTAGTTCAGTTCTAGTTCAGTTCTAGTTCAGTTCTAGTTCAGTTCTAGTTCAGTTCTAGTTCAGTTCTAGTTCAGTTCTAGTTCAGTTCTAGTTCAGTTCTAGTTTAGTTCTAGTTCAGTTCTAGTTCAGTTCTAGTTCAGTTCTAGTTCAGTTCTAGTTCAGTTCTAGTTCAGTTCTAGTTCAGTTCTAGTTCAGTTCTAGTTCAGTTCTAGTTCAGTTCTAGTTCAGTTCTAGTTCAGTTCTAGTTCAGTTGTAGTTCACTTCTAGTTCAGTTCTAGTTCAGTTCTAATTCAGTTCTTGTTCAGTTCTAGTTCAGTTCTAGTTCAGTTGTAGTTCACTTCTAGTTCAGTTCTAGTTCAGTTCTAATTCAGTTCTTGTTCAGTTCTAGTTCTATTCGACTCTATAGTCTATAGTCTAGTCTATAATATATAGGCAAGTCCATAGTATAACCTGTAGTCTAGTCCATAGTCGAGTCTATATTCTAGTCCATAGTCTAGTCTATAGTCTAGTCCATAGTCTAGTCCATAGTCTAGTCTATAGTCTAATCTATAGTCTAGTCTATAGTCTAGTCTATAGTCTAGTCCATAGTCTAGTCTATAGTCTAGTCTATAGTCTAGTCTATAGTCTAGTCTATAGTCTAGTCTATAGTCTAGTCTATAGTCTAGTCTATAGTCGAGTCTATATTATAGTCCATAGTCTAGTCTATAGTCTAGTCCATAGTCTAGTCCATAGTCTAGTCTATAGTCTAATCTATAGTCTAGTCTATAGTCTAGTCTATAGTCTAGTCATAGTCTAGTCTATAGTCTAGTCTATAGTCTAGTCTATAGTCTAGTCTATAGTCTAGTCTATAGTCTAGTCCATAGTCCTAGTCTATAGTCTAGGTCTATAGTCTAGTCCATAGTCTAGTCTATAGTCTAGTCTATAGTCTAGTCTATAGTCTAGTCTATAGTCTAGTCTATGTCTAGTCTATAGTCTAGTCTATAGTCTAGTCTATAGTCTAGTCTATAGTCTAGTCTATAGTCTAGTCTATAGTCTAGTCTATAGTCTAGTCTATAGTCTAGTCTATAGTCTAGTAGTCTATATAGTCTATAGTCTAGTCTATAGTCTAGTCTATAGTCTATAGTCTAGTCTATAGTCTAGTCTATAGTCTAGTCTATAGTCTAGTCTATAGTCTAGTCTATAGTCTAGTCTATAGTCTAGTCTATAGTCTAGTCTATAGTCTAGTCTATAGTCTAGATCTATAGTACTAGGACTATAGACTAGACTATAGTCTAGTCTATAGTCTATAGTCTAGTCTAATTTAGTCTATAGTCTAGTCTATAGTCTAGTCTATAGTCTAGCTATAGTCTATAGTCTAGTCTATAGTCTAGTCTATAGTCTAGTCTAAGTCTAGTCTAGAGTCTAGTCTATAGTCTAGTCTATAGTCTAGTCTATAGTCTAGTCTATAGTCTAGTCTCTAGTATAGCTCTATAGTCTAGTCTATAGTCTAGTCTATAGTCAGTCTATAGTCTAGTCTATAGTCTAGTCTATAGTCGCTATCGTCTAGTCCTATAGTCTAGTCTATAGTCTAGTCTATAGTCTAGTCTATAGTCTAGTCTATAGTCTAGTCTATAGTCTGTTATAGTCAGATATAGTCTAGTCTATAGTCTAGTCTATAGTCTAGTTCTATAGTCTAGTCTATAGCTAGTCTATAGTCTAGTCTATAGTCTAGTCTATAGTCTAGTCTATAGTCTAGTCTATAGTCTAGTCTTAGTCAGTCCTAGTCTAGTCTATAGTCTAGTCTATAGTCTAGTCTATAGTCTAGTCTATAGTCTAGTCTATAGTCTAGTCTATAGTCTAGTCTATAGTCTAGTCTATAGTCTAGTCTATAGTCTAGTCTATAGTCTAGTCTATAGTCTAGTCTATAGTCTAGTCTATAGTCTAGTCTATAGTCTAGTCTATAGTCTAGTCTATAGTCTAGTCTATAGTCTAGTCTATAGTCTAGTCTATAGTCTAGTCTATAGTCTAGTCTATAGTCTAGTCTTAGTCTAGTCTATAGTCTAGTCTATAGTCTAGTCTATAGTCTAGTCTATAGTCTAGTCTATAGTCTAGTTATAGTCTAGTCTATAGTCTAGTCTATAGTCTAGTATAGTCTAGTCTATAGTCTAGTCTATAGTCTAGTCTATAGTCTAGTCTATAGTCTAGTCTATAGTCTAGTCTATAGTCTAGTCTATAGTTAGTCTATAGTCTAGTCTATAGTCTAGTCTATAGTCTAGTCTATAGTCTAGTCTATAGTCTAGTCTATAGTCTAGTCTATAGTCTAGTCTATAGTCTAGTCTATAGTCTAGTCTATAGTCTAGTCTATAGGTCTAGTCTATAGTCTAGTCTATAGTCTAGTCTATAGTCTAGTCTATAGTCTAGTCTATAGTCTAGTCTATAGTCTAGTCTATAGTCTAGTCTATAGTCTAGTCTATAGTCTAGTCTATAGCTAGTCTATAGTCTCAGTCTATAGTCTCTAGTCTATTAGTCTAGTCTATAGTCTAGTCTATAGTCTAGTCTATAGTCTAGTCTATAGTCTAGTCTATAGTCTCGTCTATAGTTAGTCTATAGTCTAGTCTAGTCTAGTCTATAGTCTAGTCTCTAGTCTAGTCTATAGTCTAGTCTATAGTTCTAGTCTATAGTCTAGTCTATAGTCTAGTCTATAGTCTAGTCTATAGGTCTAGTCTATAGTCTAGTCTATAGTCTAGTCTATAGTCTAGTCTATAGTCTAGTCTATAGTCTAGTCTATAGTCTAGTCTATAGTCTAGTCTATAGTCTAGTCTATAGTCTAGTCTATAGTCTAGGTCTATAGTCTAGTCTATAGTCTAGTCTAAGTCTAGTCTATAGTCTAGTCTATAGTCTAGTCTATAGTTAGTCTATAGTCTAGTCATAGTCTAGTCTATAGTCTAGTCTAGTCAGTCTATAGTCTAGTCTATAGTCTAGTCTATAGTCTAGTCTATAGTCTAGTCTATAGTCTAGTCTATAGTCTAGTCTATAGTCTAGTCTATAGTCTAGTCTATAGTCTAGTCTATAGTCTAGTCTATAGTCTAGTCTATAGTCTAGTCTATAGTCTAGTCTATAGTCTAGTCTATAGTCTAGTCTATAGTCTAGTCTATAGTCTAGTCTATAGTCTAGTCTATAGTCTAGTCTATAGTCTAGTCTATAGTCTAGTCTATAGTCTAGTCTATAGTCTAGTCTATAGTCTAGTCTATAGTCTAGTCTATAGTCTAGTCTATAGTCTAGTCTATCGTCTAGTCTATAGTAGTCTATAGTCTAGTCTATAGTCTAGTCTATAGTCTAGTCTATAGTCTAGTCTATAGTCTAGTCTATAGTCTAGTCTATAGTCTAGTCTATAGTCTAGTCTATAGTCTAGTCTATAGTCTAGTCTATAGTCTAGTCTATAGTCTAGTCTATAGTCTAGTCTATAGTCTAGTCTATAGTCTAGTCTATAGTCTAGTCTATAGTCTAGTCTATAGTCTAGTCTATAGTCTAGTCTATAGTCTAGTCTATAGTCTAGTCTATATCTAGTCTATAGTCTAGTCTATGTCTAGTCTATAGTCTAGTCTATAGTTCTAGGTCTATAGTCTAGTCTATAGTCTAGGTCTATAGTCTAGTCTATAGTCTAGTCTATAGTCTAGTCTATAGTCTAGTCTATAGTCTATAGTCTCTATAGTCTAGTCTATAGTCTAGTCTATAGTCTAGTCTATAGTCTAGTCTATAGTCTAGTCTATAGTCTAGTCTATAGTCTAGTCTATAGTCTAGTCTATAGTCTAGTCTATAGTCTAGTCTATAGTCTAGTCTATAGTCTATGTCTATAGTCTAGTCTATAGTCTAGTCTATAGTCTAGTCATAGTCTAGTATAGTCTAGTCTATAGTCTAGTCTATAGTCTAGTCTATAGTCTAGTCTATAGTCTAGTCTATAGTTAGTCTATAGTCTAGTCTATAGTCTAGTCTATAGTCTAGTCTATGTCTAGTCTATAGTCTAGTCTATAGTCTAGTCTATAGTCTAGTCTATAGGTCTAGTCTATAGTCTAGTCTATAGTCTAGTCTATAGTCTAGTCTATAGTCTAGTCTATAGTTTAGTCTATAGTCTAGTTTATAGTCTAGTCTATAGTAGTCTAGTCTATAGTCTAGTCTATAGTCTAGTCTATAGTCTAGTCTATAGTCTAGTCTAGTCTAATCTATAGTCTAGTCTAGTCATAGTCTATAGTCTAGTCTCTCTTATAGTCTATAGTCTAGTCTATAGTATAGTATAGTCTAGTCTATAGTCTAGTCTAGTCTAGTCTATAGTCTAGTCTATAGTATAGTCTAGTCTATAGTCTAGTCTATAGTCTAGTCTATAGTCTAGTCTATAGTCTAGTATAGTATAGTCTATAGTCTAGTCTAGTCTATAGTCTAGTTAGTCTAGTCTATAGTCTAGTCTATAGTCTAGTCTATAGTCTAGTCTATAGTCTAGTCATAGTCTAGTCTATAGTCTAGTCATAGTCTAGTCTATAGTCTAGTCTATAGTCTAGTCTATAGTCTAGTCTATAGTCTAGTCTATAGTCTAGTCTATAGTCTAGTCTATAGTCTAGTCTATAGTCTAGTCTATAGTCTAGTATATAGTCTAGTCTATAGTCTAGTCTATAGTCTAGTCTATATAGTCTAGTCTATTAGTCTAGTCTATAGTCTAGTCTTATAGTCTAGTCTATAGTCTAGTCTATAGTCTAGTCTATAGTCTAGCTATAGTTCGTCTATAGTCTAGCTATAGTCTAGTCTATAGTCTAGTCTATAGTCTAGTCTATAGTCTAGTCTATAGTCTAGTCTATAGTCTAGTCTATAGCAGTCTATGTCTAGTCTATAGTCTAGTCTATAGTCTAGTCTATAGTCTAGTCTATAGTTCTAGTCTATAGTCTAGTCTATAGTCTAGTCTATAGTCTAGTCTATAGTCTAGTCTATAGTCTAGTCTATAGTCTAGTCTATAGTCTAGTCTATAGTCTAGTCTATAGTCTAGTCTATAGTCTAGTCTATAGTCTAGTCTATAGTCTAGTCTATAGTCTAGTCATAGTCTAGTCTATAGTCTAGTCTATAGTCTATAGTCTAGTCTATAGTCTAGTCTATAGTCTAGTCTATAGTCTAGTCTATAGTCTAGTCTATAGTCTAGTCTATAGTCTAGTCTATAGTCTAGTCTATAGTCTAGTCTATAGTCTAGTCTATAGTCTAGTCTATAGTCTAGTCTATAGTTAGTCTATAGTCTAGTCTATAGTCTAGTCTATAGTCTAGTCTGTAGTCTAGTCTATAGTCTAGTCTATAGTCTAGTATATAGTCTAGTCTATAGTCTAGTCTATAGTATAGTCTATAGTCTAGTCTATAGTCTAGTCTATAGTCTAGTCTATAGTCTAGTCTATAGTCTAGGTCTATAGTCTAGTATAGTCTAGTCTATAGTCTAGTCTATAGTCTAGTCTATAGTCTAGTCTATAGTCTAGTCTATAGTCTAGTCTATAGTCTAGTCTATAGTCTAGTCTATAGTCTAGTCTATAGTCTAGTCTATAGTCTAGTCTATAGTCTAGTCTATAGTCTAGTCTATAGTCTAGTCTCTAGTCTAGTCTATAGTCTAGTTCATAGTCTAGTCTATAGTCTATTTATAGTCTAGTCTTTAGTATAATCTTTACTTGAGTCTATAATTAGTCTAGTATGTAAGATTAGGCGTAGCTGTGCACTCTTTCTTGTTTTTGATATAAGTCAGTACTATTTTAAAATTTCAAAATCGCATGACTGATTGAATGTGAAAATTTCTAAGTTTATGTCAATAAGATTGGTTCGTTTGCAATCAATCGTCTTATAGAAACATTGGAAAACCATAAATATCAAATGACAAAAACATAATTCTAAATAAAGTAAATAAATAACATTTAAAAATAAACAAAATTTTCAAAATATTTACAAAGCGTGAATTTCTTAATCCACTGATGAAAGTATATGAATAACATTTGAGTAAATTTTGATTGCGATTTAGAAAACTCTGATTTTAAAGAGCGAACAGATACAAATTGTTTACGTACTATGTATTATAAGTACAATCTTTCCAGCCACTGTAAATATTACTTGCTACATTTTCTAAGTATAAAACAGATTTGATCTAGATATTAAAATATCAGTTATATTTCAAACGTCTAAGAATAATAAATATTCAAATGTTTAACGGTAAAATATGTATTTTACTACTGGTAGTAATGCCAGCAGTTTTAGCGCAAACTAATTATTGTCGTGCTAATTTGTGTAAAAGTGGAAACATATTGCATGTGGAAATAAGGGAGTAAGTTTGCGAAATAAACATTATGTTAAACAGATTCTAAACCTACCGATTACTCTCCGTTTCTTATAGAAATTTGCCTCAGGTTGTAAAAATGCTAAAATTATAAAAATAACTCCTGCTTTACGTAACCGTATCCTCAACAAACACAATACCCTACGTAATAAAATAGCAGCAGGTTTCGGCAAATTCCCGAAAGCTGAACGTATGGCCACCATGGTCTGGAGCAACGAATTAGCCAAAATTGCCGAGTACAATGTCAAACAATGTAAAATGCAACATGATAAATGTCGCAATACTAAAGATTTTCCACATGCTGGACAAAATATAGCCATGACTACATGGAGTGGTAAGGATATGTCAGTCGGTCAAGTTGTCAATACCCATATACAGAATTGGTTTAATGAATATAAAAATTGTCCCTTAAGTGTTATAAAAAGTTATTCTAGTCCTAAAACGGGGTATGTAGTTATTTGCACAAAATATTTTGAAATATTTTATTTTTTAATTTTCATAAAATTTCAGCAAAGCTTTTGGCCATTTCACTGCCATGGTTCAAGATAAATCTACACATATTGGTTGTGCTATCATGAGAAGCAGAAAGAGTGGTTCCACACAACAGATTATGACCTGTAATTATGCTTATACTAATATGAAGAAATCTCCCGTATATCGTGCAGGTCGCAGTGCCTCAAAGTGTAAAACTGGCAAAGATAAAAAGTATAAGTCCTTATGTTCCATTAAGGAAAAATATAATTTAAAATAAAAAATTAAATAAAAGCATATACAACATATAAAATTCAAAGCATTTTCTTAATTTGATTCTTAAGCTTTTATAATTGAAAGTTTACTTTTGCTTAAGGATTTAGTAGTCTAGGGTAAGGGGTTTCTTTAAAAAATACTTTTATTTATTTAAAAGAGTTATATTTAATACTAGCTATACCCAGTGTGCTTTGCTACCCTAAAAGGAATATGTATAAATAAATACCAGATTTATTATATGTTACATATGAAAGATGTCAAGCAAATTATTGCAAGTTCGCCAGTTTCTATCTATCGCCAATTTCTATCTATCTATAAAAAATTTGAATAATATAAGAGTTTCCAATATGCACGAAATTTTGTATTTAATTCATATATGTTGTGCCAAGCCACCCATTGAAAGTCCGCCCGTTATGCTCTAAATGTTCACATGAATTTCAAAGTTCTCCATGTAAAATTTGAAGATTCTAGCTCTAATAGTTTCTCAGATATACGAATTTTTCTATTTGATTCATGTGGGGGCTTCAAGACCCCCCAGATGAAAGACCGCTTTTTTCCTCCAAAATGTTCAAATGAATATTTAAGTTCTTCGTGCAAAATTTGAAGAATTTAGTTCCATTAATTTTCCAGATAAACGAATTTTTGTCTTTAATTAATATAGGAGGTGCCGCTCCCCTCATGGGTAGTCCGCCAATTTATTACCCAAAATGTTTTGAGGGAGGTTAAAGTTTTTCGTGCAAAATTTTAAGATTCTAACTGTAATAGTTTCCAAGATAAACGTATTTTTGTATTTAATTTATATGGGAGGTGCCACGTGCAAAGTTTTAAGAATTTAGTTCTATTAGTTTCCCAGATCAACGAATTTTTGTTTTTAATTAATATGGGAGGTGCCGCTCCCCTCATGGGTAGTCCCCCAATTTATTACCCAAAATGTTTACATGGATGTTAAAGTTCTTCGTGCTAAATTTTAAGAATTTAGTTATATTAGTTTCCCAGATAAACGAATTTTTGTGTCTAATTTATATGGGAGGTGCCACGCCCCCTAATGCTAGTCCGCCTACTTTTTGTCCTAAATGATCATATTGACACTAAAGTGGCTCCGAAAAAATTTGAGGACTCTAACTGTTATATTATCTCAAATATACGGATTTTATATTTTCTTAATGTGGGCGTGGCTCATCGCCCACTTCAATTTTCGAAATAAAAAGTAGCCTATTACCTATTCCAGACATGCCGGAATACGCTGTGAAAATTTCAAGAAAATCGGTTCAGCCGTTTAGTAGTCTATAACGTTCAAACATACAAACATACAAACAAACACACATTCATTTTTATATATATAGATATGGGAGGTACCACGCCCCCTAATGCTAGTCCGCCTACTTTTTGTCCTAAATGATCATATTGACACTAAAGTGGCTCCGACAAAATTTGAGGACTCTAACTGTTATATTATCTAAAATATACGGATTTTATATTTTCTTAATGTGGGCGTGGCTCATCGCCCACTTGAAATTTCGAAATAAAAAGTAGCCTATTACCTATTCCAGACATGCAGGAATATGCTGTGAAAATTTCAAGAAAATCGGTTCAGCCGTTTAGTAGTCTATAACGTTCAAACATACAAATATACAAACAAACACACATTCATTTTTATATATATAGATTTTATAGAAAATGGCCTTGTTAGTTTAATTTTAGAACAGTTTTACTTATATACCAACAGCTGTTATTAAAACTGTTTAATGAACCCATAATATATATCTAATATTTACATAAATTTAACGCACTTCTATAAAATGCTCAAACTTCTTGATACACGATTATTTATTTAGCTGTGTTCTACTAAACACATGCCATGTTAACAAGAAGATCATTCACTAAATACGATCAATTAAACTTGTATTTTTTCGATTAGAACTTAAAACTCGAGATCATTCACTAATTACGATCAATTTGTATATTAACTTCATTTTCTTATTTTTATATTAAGTCAGTTTTGTTTAGAAAATTTGTCGAATATCAGTTTTCCTTAGAAAATTTGTCAAAACTTATCAAAAATCATTTTTTTAGAAAACTTCTCAAACATTAGTTTTCTTCAAAAAACTTTTCAAAGATCTGTTTTCTTTAGAAAACATTTCAAAAATCAGTTTTCTTTACAAAACTTTTCAAAGATGAGTTTTCTTTGGAAAACTTTTCAAATATCACTTTTCTTTAAAAAACTTTTTAAAGATCAGATTTCCTTAGATTTTTTTAGATTTCCAAGATCACTTTTCCTTAAAAAATTTTTCAAAGATCAGTTTTCTTTCAAAGGTCAGATTTTTTTAGAAAACTGGTAGATAGATAGTTTTCTTAAAAAAGCTTGTCAGAGATCATATTTCTTTAGGAACTTGTCAAAGATCATGTTATTGTAGAAAATGCATCTGTAGTCAATTTAATGATAATTTAAAAATTTCCATATCAACATGTATATTTTAAGGGAAGCCTGGAAATAAATATTTTAACAACAAAGAGGTTTGCTAATTTTTGAAATAAAAAGTCCACGTTTTTGCAAATTAAATAAAAATATTATAATTTAGAAACTATAGGAAAGGCAAATACAATTGTTTGAAATTTCGCAAACAACAGTATTTGAAAGTAAATAACTAAAATAACTAATATTTATTTAAATATAGTTTAAGCGGGAATTTGGTAATACACTGAGTGGATAAAGTGTTCGCACAAGAACTAACCTAGAACTGAACTAGAACTGAACTAGAACTGAACTAGAACTGAACTAGAACTGAACTAGAACTGAACTAGAACTGAACTAGAACTGAACTAGAACTGAACTAGAACTGAACTAGAACTGAACTAGAACTGAACTAGAACTGAACTAGAACTGAACTAGAACTGAACTAGAACTGAACTAGAACTGAACTAGAACTGAACTAGAACTAGAACTGAACTAGAACTGAACTAGAACTGAACTAGAACTGAACTAGAACTGAACTAGAACTGAACTAGAACTGAACTAGAACTGAACTAGAACTGAACTAGAACTGAACTAGAACTGAACTAGAACTGAACTAGAACTGAACTAGAACTGAACTAGAACTGAACTAGAACTGAACTAGAACTGAACTAGAACTGAACTAGAACTGAACTAGAACTGAACTAGAACTGAACTAGAACTGAACTAGAACTGAACTAGAACTAAACTAAAACTGAACTAGAACTGAACTAGAACTGAACTAGAACTGAACTAGAACTAAACTGAACTAGAACTAAACTGAGCTAGAACTAAACTGAACTAGAACTAAACTGAACTAGAACTAAACTGAACTAGAACTAAACTGAACTAGAACTAAACTGAACTAGAACTGAACTAGAACTGAACTAGAACTGAACTAGAACTGAACTAGAACTGAACTAGAACTGAACTAGAACTGAACTAGAACTGAACTAGAACTGAACTAGAACTGAACTAGAACTGAACTAGAACTGAACTAGAACTGAACTAGAACTGAACTAGAACTGAACTAGAACTGAACTAGAACTGAACTAGAACTGAACTAGAACTGAACTAGAACTGAACTAGAACTGAACTAGAACTGAACTAGAACTAAACTAGAACTGAACTAGAACTGAACTAGAACTGAACTAGAACTAAAATAGAACTGAACTACATCTGAACTTGAACTTGAACTAGATCTGAACTACATCTGAACTTGAACTTGAAATAATGCCGAAATAGAACTGAAAAAATTGTGCGCTAAATTTTTCTCTTCACTGTATATATTTTCCATTGCGTGACTATATAAAATTCATTAGAACTAAGTGTTAAAATGACAGTTATCTGCCGAACGTGTTTGAATTATAGATAATTAAATGTTCAGCGGTAAAATTTATACTTTACTCCTGGTACTACTGCCAGCAGTTTTTGCCCAAACAGATTACTGTAGTGCAAATCTGTGTAGAAATGGTAGAAAACACATTGGATGCAACAATAATGGAGTAAGTAAATTTACTAAATATTTCCTAAACTATTTTAAATTATAATTAATTACAGAATTTTGCAGCAATTTGTAGAAATCCTAGAATAATTCAAATAACACCAGCTATACGAACCCAAATTGTCAATAAGCACAATGCCTTGCGTAATCAAATCGCCCAGGGTTTTGGTAAATTTCCCCCAGCCGCACGTATGGCGGGCATGATTTGGAATAACGAATTAGCCAAACTGGCTGAGTATAATGTTAAACAATGTCAAATGCGTCATGATCAATGTCGCAACACTAAAGATTTTCCATATGCTGGACAAAACATTGCAATATCCTCCTGGAAAGGCATGCAAAAGACTGTTCTACAAGTTGTTAATAATCATATACAACGTTGGTTTAATGAATATAAAGATTGTCCGGTGGATGTTATCCAAAGTTATTCAAAACCAAATACTGGGTAAGATGTTATTTTAAATTTAAAAATTTCAGATTATTTATATATTTTTTATGTTTCCTATATTCCAGCAAAGCTATTGGTCATTTTACGGCTATGATACAAGATAAAGCTACTCATGTGGGTTGCGCTATCTTGAGACATAATAGAAATGCATATATTCAACAGTTAATGACCTGTAATTATGCTTATACTAATATAAATGGAGCTCCGGTTTATGAACAAGGTCCAACTGCCTCTAAATGTGCTAGTGGTACCCATAAGAGATTTCCTTCTTTGTGTTCTCTTCGAGAAAAATATTAATAATTGAAAAGTAATTCTGAAATAAATATTTTGAACGGCATTTCAATAAATTTGTTTTATCGGGGACATTACAGGGTATAACAATCATGAAAAATAAGATAATACAATAATCAATTAAACAAATTAATTAATTCAGACCAAACTTTCCAAAGTTTTTGGGAAATTTAACAGTTATGAACAATTGTTAAAAATTTACATTAAAATAAATAAATAATAAATATTTTTTTACAACTTAAAATGTTTAAATTGTATGCAAATACTACAAAAATACTAAATTAATTTTCCACACGATTTAATTTGAATATTAATATTTCAAAATTATTAAAATTATAAATTCAGTGTTAAATCAAAACTTATCCAAAACAATTATCTCAAAACGCTGTCAGAAATTAAATCCGTTAGCTTTACCCATAAAGCACTTACCTTTACTACTTCCACTTCAAATTCTTTTATTACACTTTCATTATAAATTAATTTTTAATTTCTAATTCAATTATTCAATTAATATATAATACCATAAAAGTTTATAGTTGCTCGGGTTTTATTATAAGCTTTCCATGTTGTAAAAAATCCATATTCTCCTTGTGGAACGGGCAGAGCTCGAAATGCATCCTCTATTATTGCATTAGTTAAATTAAGTGTTTCCAAAGTTTGCTGAAATATTCATTAAGGTTCAGATAGAAATTTAAAATTCTAATATCAGATTGCTCTTACATCATATGGACAATCGTGTTTTATATTTGAGAAATTCCAAAGTAATCTGGTGACCGGATTTAATTTTTTTGGAAAATTACATTTAACTGTTAAATCGTATAGAAATGGTTTCCAAACATTGGCTCTTTTCATTATTTGTATTCTTAGCTGGAAAAAATCAATAATTGGAATTAAAATCCACAAAATATCAAGAACTGAACTAGAACTGAACTAGAACTAGAACAGAACTAGAACAGAACTAGAACTGAACTAGAACTGAACTAGAACTGAACTAGAACTGAACTAGACTAGAACTGAACTAGAAACTGAACTAGAACTGAACTAGAACTGAACTAGAACTGAACTAGAACTGAACTAGAACTGAACTAGAACTGAACTAGAACTGAACTAGAACTGAACTAGAACTAGAACTAGAACTGAACTAGAACTGAACTAGAACTGAGACTAGAACTGAACTAGAACTGAACTAGAACTAGAACTGAACTAGAACTGAACTAGAACTGAACTAGAACTGAACTAGAACTGACTAGAACTGAACTAGAACTGAACTAGAACTGAACTAGAACTGAACTAGAACTGAACTAGAACTGAACTAGAACTGAACTAGAACTGAACTAGAACTAGAACTGAACTAAAACTGAACTAAACTGAACTAGAACTGAACTAGAACTGAACTAGAACGAACTAGAACTGAACTAGAACTGAACTAGAACTGAACTAGAACTGAACTAGAACTGAAACCTAGAACTGAACTAAATGAACTATGAACTAGAACTGAACTAGAACTGAACTAGAACTGAACTAGAACTGAACTAGAACTGAACTAGAACTGAACTAGAACTGAACTAGAACTGAACTAGAACTGAACTAGAACTGAACTAGAACTGAACTAGAACTGAACTAGAACTGAACTAGAACTGAACTAGAACTGAACTAGAACTGAACTAGAACTGAACTAGAACTGAACTAGAACTGAACTGGAACTGAATATGGGTCAATTTCGATTTTATAAGGACCCAAAATATAAATCAATATTACTTTCCAAATGACAGAATCAGTTTACATACATACATCTAAGTATGTAGATATGTAAAAGCAATCTTACCTCGAAGTCAGTTACTGGAACCTGCAATAGTATAGCTTTCAGGGTCATATATTTAGCATCTCTTGAAACTGCAACAAGTTTACAACATTCAATATTGCAAAACGAAGGATCCAAATTTGTACATGCCACATTAGTAAAACGTACGCGTGAATACTGTGTTCAATAATACATATACATAATATCTCCCAATAACTCAAAATCAATTAAATTATACTTACTATATGTTTAGGGCAAATAAACATCAAAATAAAACCGATCATTTGACTTTTTGAAAACATTATTTTAATTGAAATGATTTTGAAAATAATAAACAATGTACCAAACCTAAATATTAAACGTGTGGATAAATTATAATTATTAATTGTTTATGCTAAATTAAAATACTATATGTGGTTAATTAATTTAAACATAAATTAAAAACTAATTATATTATTTACAATATTTCTAAATAGTTCAAATATTGAGTTTGCTATACCGCTGGTAACCAATCGAATCATTTTCTGAATTATTGTGTAGGGTATTATATGGCCGGCCATGCTAACTTGTTTTTAATAATTATAATAAAACTAAGTCAATTTTCCACACCATTGCATATTATTTTAATATAATTTTATAAAAATTATTAAAAGTTTTTTGTAAATTTTCCAAATAAAATTTGATTTATAAACCTTTTATAAAATTAAAACAGAAAGCTTAAATAATAAGCAACTAATGGATCGACCCGGAAAAAGTATCGCAGAATGATTTTTATATTTACAATATAATATAATTTTATACCGATATCATAAGAAGAGGCCTTTATATGGAAGCTAAAACCAATTATAGGCCGATCATATGCGAGTATAATTTTATCGCGATAACGTTATTAATTCATGACTTATTTACTATTAAGTGATTTTCGAAAGTGGACTTTATATGGAATATTATGATCAATTATGGCCCGATCCAACATATCGTATATCGTACCAATGTTTCTCTGTTCCCGACAATTTATGTTTCCGGTATGCAATCAGTCACGTCCTTTCTGTATTCATTGGTGATGAGTCTTGGAACTTGGACTTTAGTCAATTTTCCTAAAGACTAAACATTAAATTATGTATATGCATTTCGATCGGGCGAATAACCAGCAAGGTCTCTAAAGCTTTGTACGGAGAACTCTTCATAATAGTTATTATGTTACACTTTTTTCCATAACCGGCCCTAATATTATCATAGCTGCTAACTCTCAATTTTAATTGTCGATCAAGGATTAAGCATAGGTATTTAAGTATGTCCAAGAACCTGGGTTCATTATAGCCTAGAATTAGATTATCCTTTTAACAGGTGGATATCGATAAAACGACTTATAAAAATGATCTAACTCTGTTAGAATTGTGGATCGAAATATATTATTTTAACACTGATATATTTAAGTTTTGATTAATAAAAAGCACCAAACACATTTAATGTTCCTCTAGTTACATTTAAAGTTTTCCACGTTGTAAAAATCGCATATTCACCCTCAGGAACTGGCAAAGGACCTAAGGCCTTCTCTATAGCAGCATTATTTAAATTGATTGCTTCCAAATTTTGCTGAAATTTTTTTGGATACAAATTAAATTTCTTATAAATTTATAAATAAATATTAAACACACACACACATTATAAGGACAATCATGTTTAACATTTGAATAATTTCGAACACCATTCCAAATCAATCTGGTGACAACATTTAATTTCTTAGTAAAATTACAATTTACGGTTAAATCGTATAGAAATGGTTTCCAACCATTAGCCCTTTTCATGACTTGTATTCTTAACTGCGAATAAATTAAAAAGATTTTATATTAGATAGGAAATAAAGAATTCTATAATATCACCTCAAAATCAGTTATAGGTAACTGTAGTAGTACCGCCTTAAGTGTCATATTTTTTGAATCTCGGGAAATTGCAATTAGATCACAACGTTCAATAGTGCAAAAAGTAGGATCCACACATTCACACACTACATTGGTGAAACGTACGTGTGAATACTGCTTCAAGATTATATAGTTTAGTTTATTTTCGGACTGCACGAAATTCTATTAATTTTACTTACGGTAAGTTTATTAGAAATTACTAAAATGCAGCCGATTATTAAAACGTTACCTTTTGAAAACATTTTCAAAATAATAAATGGTTTTCACATTATTTATTAAAGCTACTTTAGAATTTTATACCTTTATGGTTTATTAATTAAAATAATTATAACTAAATTAATTTTACTCAAATTAATATAAATACTATATATTATAATGATCATTGGCTATCATTTAATTATTAGAATTGTCTATATTGTTTGTTCATCTTCCAGTAAGGTGGATTCCCTTGATTATGCTCTAGTCATTATTGGACAACATACTAATGGAATTTTATTTGAACTGCTCTCTAGAATTCCCGAAAACTTTCTTTATTTATAAAAATAATAACTTTCGAAATTTTCTCTCTTTAAAGAGTTTCAAAAGTTTTTACCTCGAGATATAATCAAAAATCAATTCTGACTGAGAATGTAAATGTCAGAGTGTTATATCCTCTCATTTTAACCTGATCTTTCATAACGAATTATGACACAAAATTCTAGTACTAAAAATAAAGAAAACTGACATCAAGGGATTCAACTAATCCTTTTGAAACTCCGGAGAGAAGCTTCATTTAGCCCGCAAAGGTTCTTCGAAATGACATTAGGAAAAAGCGTAAAAACTTGTTAGTTAGTTAAATAGTTAGTTAGTTAGTTAGTTAGTTAGTTAGTTAGTTAGTTAGTTAGTTAGTTAGTTAGTTAGTTAGTTAGTTAGTGTAGTTAGTTAGTTAGTAGTTAGTTAGTTAGTTAGTTAGTTAGTGTTAGTAGTTAGTTAGTTAGTTAGTAGTAGTTAGTTAGTTAGTAGTTAGTTAGTTAGTTAGTTAGTTAGTTAGTGTAGTTAGTTAGTTAGTTAGTTAGTTAGTTAGTTAGTTAGTTAGTTAGTAGTAGTTAGTTAGTTAGTTAGTTAGGTAGTTAGTTAGTAGTTAGTTAGTTAGTAGTTAGTTAGTTAGTTAGTTAGTTAGTTAGTTAGTTAGTTAGTTAGTAGTTAGTTAGTTTAGTTAGTTAGTTAGTTAGTTAGTTAGTTAGTTAGTTAGTTTAGTTAGTTAGTTAGTTAGTTAGTTCGTTAGTTAGTAGTTAGTTAGTAGTTAGTTAGTTAGTTAGTTAGTTAGTTAGTTAGTTAGTTAGTAGTTAGTTAGTTAGTTAGTTAGTTAGTTAGTTAGTTAGTAGTTAGTAGTTAGTAGTAGTAGTTAGTTAGTTAGTTAGTTAGTTAGTTAGTTTTAGTTAGTTAGTTAGTTAGTTAGTTAGTTAGTTAGTTAGTTAGTAGTTAGTAGTTAGTTAGTTAGTTAGTTAGTTAAGTTAGTTAGTTAGTTAGTAGTAGTTAGTTAGTTAGTTAGTTAGTTAGTAGTAGTTAGTTAGTTAGTTAGTTAGTTAGTTAGTTAGTTAGTTAGTTAGTAGTTAGTTAGTAGTTAGTGAGTTAGTTAGTTAGTAGTTAGTAGTTAGTTAGTTAGTTAGTAGTTAGTTAGTTAGTAGTTAGTTAGTAGTTAGTTAGTTAGTTAGTTAGTTAGTTAGTTAGTAGTTAGTTAGTTAGTTAGTTAGTTAGTTAGTTAGGAGTTAGTTAGTTAGTTAGTTAGTTAGTTAGTAGTTAGTTAGTTAGTTAGTTAGTTAGTAGTTAGTTAGTTAGTAGTTAGTTAGTTAGTTAGTTAGTTAGTTAGTTAGTTAGTTAGTTAGTTAGTTAGTTAGTTAGTTAGTTAGTTAGTTAGTTAGTTAGTTAGTAGTTAGTTAGTTAGTTAGTTAGTTAGTTAGTTAGTTAGTTAGTTAGTAGTTAGTTAGTAGTTAGTTAGTAGTTAGTTAGTTAGTAGTTAGTAGTTAGTTAGTTAGTTAGGAGTTAGTTAGTTAGTTAGTTAGTTAGTTAGTTAGTTAGTTAGTTAGTTAGTTAGTAGTTAGTTAGTTAGTTGTAGTTAGTTAGTTAGTTAGTTAGTAGTAGTTAGTTAGTTAGTAGTTAGTTAGTTAGTTAGTTAGTTAGTTAGTTAGTTAGTTAGTTAGTAGTTAGTTAGTTAGTTAGTTAGTTAGTTAGTTGTAGTTAGTTAGTTAGTAGTTAGTTAGTTAGTTAGTTAGTTAGTTAGTTAGTTAGTTAGTAGTTAGTTAGTAGTTAGTTAGTTAGTTAGTAGTTAGTTAGTAGTTAGTTAGTTAGTTAGTAGTTGTTAGTTAGTTAGTTAGTTAGTTAGTTAGTTAGTTAGTAGTAGTTAGTTAGTTAGTTAGTTAGTAGTTAGTTAGTTAGTTAGTTAGTTAGTTAGTTAGTTAGTAGTTAGTTAGTTAGTTAGTTAAGTTAGTTAGTTAGTTTTTAGTTTTAGTTAGTTAGTTAGTTAGTTAGTTAGTAGTTAGTTAGTTAGTTAGTTTAGTAGTTAGTTAGTTAGTTAGTTAGTTAGTTAGTTAGTTAGTTAGTTAGTTAGTTAGTAGTTAGTAGTTAGTTAGTTAGTAGTTAGTTAGTTAGTTAGTTAGTTAGTTAGTTAGTAGTTAGTTAGTTATTAGTTAGTAGTTAGTTAGTTAGTTAGTAGTAGTTAGTAGTTAGTTAGTAGTTAGTTAGTTAGTTAGTTAGTTAGTTAGTTAGTTAGTTAGTTAGTTAGTTAGTTAGTTAGTTAGTTAGTTAGTTAGTTAGTTAGTTAGTTAGTTAGTTAGTTAGTTAGTTAGTTAGTTAGTTAGTTAGTAGTTAGTTAGTTAGTTAGTTAGTTAGTAGTTAGTTAGTTAGTTAGTTAGTTAGTTAGTTAGTTAGTTAGTTAGTTAGTTAGTAGTTAGTAGTTAGTTAGTTAGTTAGTTAGTTAGTTAGTTAGTTAGTTAGTAGTTAGTTAGTTAGTTAGTTAGAGTTAGTTAGTAGTTAGTTAGTTAGTAGTTAGTTAGTTAGTTAGTTAGTTAGTTAGTTAGTAGTTAGTTAGTTAGTTAGTTAGTTAGTTAGTTAGTTAGTTAGTTAGTTAGTTAGTTAGTTAGTTAGTTAGTTAGTTAGTTAGTTAGTTAGTTAGTAGTTAGTTAGTTAGTTAGTAGTTAGTTAGTTAGTTAGTTAGTTAGTTAGTTAGTTAGTTAGTTAGTTAGTTAGTTAGTTAGTTAGTTAGTAGTTAGTTAGTTAGTTAGTTAGTTAGTTAGTTAGTTAGTTAGTTAGTTAGTTAGTTAGTTAGTTAGTTAGTTAGTTAGTTAGTTAGTTAGTTAGTTAGTTAGTTAGTTAGTTAGTTAGTTAGTTAGTTAGTTAGTTAGTAGTTAGTTAGTTAGTTAGTTAGTTAGTTAGTTAGTTAGTTAGTTAGTTAGTTAGTAGTTAGTTAGTTAGTAGTTAGTTAGTTAGTTAGTAGTTAGTTAGTTAGTTAGTTAGTTAGTTAGTTAGTTAGTTAGTTAGTTAGTTAGTTAGTAGTTAGTTAGTTAGTTAGTTAGTTAGTTAGTTAGTTAGTTAGTTAGTTAGTTAGTTAGTTAGTTAGTTAGTTAGTTAGTTAGTTAGTTAGTTAGTAGTTAGTTAGTTAGTTAGTTAGTTAGTTAGTTAGTTAGTTAGTTAGTTAGTAGTTAGTTAGTTAGTAGTAGTTAGTTAGTTAGTTAGTTAGTTAGTTAGTTAGTTAGTTAGTAGTTAGTTAGTTAGTAGTTAGTTAGTAGTTAGTTAGTTAGTTAGTTAGTAGTTAGTTAGTTAGTTAGTTAGTTAGTTAGTTAGTTAGTTAGTTAGTAGTTAGTTAGTTAGATACTACAGCCATTCTGTTTTAAAGCCTTTCTGTCCTAACATAAGCTAACCTATTTTAACCTTGAATTGAAGCTTGATTGATATTTATAAAAAAATTTGTCAATGCAATTATATTGATTTAAAGACGCAATTACCTGATATTGGGCTAATTAATTGATTCATATGTATTTATGTATATATGTATGTATATATAATTTTGTGGGAGTTGATGTGAACAATATTTAAAAATCTAAGAACAATTTTCAGAAAATTGCTCTTTTTATAGAAATTTGTCTAAATTGGGTGTAATTTCGTTCCCATAATTTTGAAGTTAAAACAACTACAATTATCCATTATACAAATAACAATTCAGCTTTATTTAAATATAATATTATAATATATTGTTTTATAGTTAGGATGAAAAAATAAGAAAAATATTTTCAGGTATAGAAATTAAAACAAAATTAAAAAAAAAAATAATCACACATTGCAGTTTGATTTTCATTTCATTCATTCAAAAGAAAAAAACTAAAAAAAACTTATTAAATCTCTACAATAAATTCATGGAAATTATAGCAAATTCAATTGCTATTATATTTTATAGGTAGAACATCTAAATAATAATTTATCACTGGGATACATTTGTATTGTAATTACTAGTGGCATAACCAGATGCTGAGTTTGGATATAAATATTCCAAAACAGATTGATGCAAATGTACGGCATCAGGCCAAGTACATAGACCACAATTCTAAAAGAAATCAAAAGAAAATTGTTAAATGAATAGTAAACCACAAATAAATGTTAGACTTACATCACATATAAAGAAATAATTTTGATTGTTTAGAACATACGGATTTATACGATTTACTTTTATATATTTACCACGCAAAGTGGTCTTCGTCTCAATGATATGATCGTTTACACGCTGCAATTTCCACAATTTCTCTGGACTCTCTTCATAAGGTGGCAGCATGTCATTGGCTTCATTGCGACGCAATTGTGAAAAACGCATTAATTTCATTTCATTACGATTGGCCAACAAAAAATCATTGCCATTACATTGTGTACAGCGTGTGTAGAGTGACCGCCGATCGATTTGTATTTGAAAATATTGTAAGATATTAAGTACTTGCATCTCTGCAGAATCCGAAGGTATTTGTAAACATTGGTTTTGTGGCAAATCGCGTGAAAAGGTTAAATATCTTGAATCTCTGGTGAGTACAAAACGTTGTTCATTGCGTGCCATATCGATATAACGATTGATGTCGACATTATTATGAATTTCCACACAATCGAGTCCTAGTTTGCGCAATTCTTTCGATAGGCCAATAAGCATTGAATCACAAAGAAATTTTATATTGGATGATCTAGGGATAGATTAAGAAATATTTAAATAAAAAATGTTTCCCTTTTTTAAGGATATTTTTGAAATGTTGTCTTTTTAAAGAAAATTTTAGAAAAATTTCTCTTTTTATAGTAAAATTTCTCTTTCTATAGAAAATTTTCCTTTTTATAGAAAATTTTCGCAAACTTTCTCCTTTTATAGAAAATTTTCTCAAAATTTCTCTTTTTATAGAAAATTTTTACAAAATTTCTCTTTTTATAGAAAATTTTTACAAAATTTCTCTTTTCATAGAAAATTTTCACAAAATTTTTCTTTTCATAGAAAAATTTTCACAAAATTTTTCTTTTCATAGAAAAATTTTCACAAAAATTTTTCTTTTCATAGAAAAATTTTCACAAAATTTCTCTTTTTATAGAAAGTTTTTACAAAATTTCTCTTTTTATAGAAATTTTTCACAAAATTTCTCTTTTTATAGAAAATTTTAACAAAATTTCTCTTTTTATAGAAAATTTTTAACAAAATTTCTCTTTTTATAGAAAATTTTTAACAAAATTTCTCTTTTTATAGAAAATTTTTATCAAAATTTCTCTTTTTATAGAAAATTTTTAACAAAATTCTCTTATAGAAAACTTTCACAAAATTTCTCTTTTTATAGAAAATTTTCACAAAATTTCTCTTTTTATAGAAAATTTTCACAAAAATTCTCTTTTTATAGAAAATTTTCACAAAATTTCTCTTTTTATAGAAAATTTTCACAAAATTTCTCTTTTTATAGAAAATTTTCCAAAATTTCTCTTTTTATAGAAACATTTTCTCAAACTTTCTCTTTTTATAGAAAACTTTCACAAAATGTCTCTTTTTATAGAAAACTTTCACAAAATTTCTCTTTTTATAGAAAATTTTCACAAAATTTTTCTTTCTATAGAAAATTTTCACAAAATTTCTCTTTCTATAGAAAATTTTTAACAAAATTTCTCTTTCTATAGAAAATTTTTAACAAAATTTATCTTTCTATAGAAAATTTTTAACAAAATTTATCTTTCTATAGAAAATTTTTAACAAAGTTTCTGTTTTCAAAAAAAATTTTCACAAAATTTATCTTTTTGCAGAAAATTTTCACAAAATCTTCACTTTTTATGGAAAATTTTCACAAAATCTTCTCTTTTTATAGAAAATTTTCACAAAATTTCTCTTTTTATAGAATCTTTCCACAAAATTTCTCTTTTTATAGAAAATTTTCACAAAATTTCTCTTTTTATGGAAAATTTTCACAAAATTTCTCTTTTTATGGAAAATTTTCACAAAATTTCTCTTTTTATGGAAAATTTTCACAAAATCTTCTCTTTTTATGGAAAATTTTCACAAAATCTTCTCTTTTTATGGAAAATTTTCACAAAATCTTCTCTTTTTATGGAAAATTTTCACAAAATCTTCTCTTTTTATGGAAAATTTTCACAAAATTTCTCTTTTTATAGAAAATTTTCACAAAATTTCTCTTTTTATGGAAAATTTTCACAAAATCTTCTCTTTTTATGGAAAATTTTCACAAAATTTCTCTTTTTATAGAAAATTTTCACAAAATTTCTCTTTTTATAGAAAATTTTCACAAAATTTCTCTTTTTATAGAAAATTTTCACAAAATTTCTCTTTTTATAGAAAATTTTCACAAAATTTCTCTTTTTATAGAAAATTTTCACAAAATTTCTCTTTTTATAGAAAATTTTCACAAAATTTCTCTTTTTATAGAAAATTTTCACAAAATTTCTCTTTTTATAGAAAATTTTCACAAAATTTCTCTTTTTATAGAAAATTTTCACAAAATTTCTCTTTTATTAAAAAATTTTCACAAAATTTCTCTTTTTATAAAAAATGTTCGGAAAATTTCTCTTTTTATAAAAAATTTTCGGAAAATTTCTCTTTTTATAGAAAATTTTCGGAAAATTTTTAACAAAATTTGTCTTTTTATAGAAAATTTTTAACTAAATTTCTATTTTTATATAAAATTTTTAACAAAATTTCTCTTTTTATAGAAAATTTTTAACAAAATTTATGTTTTTATAGAAAATTTTCAACAAAATTTCTTTCTGTTTTTAAGAAAAATTTTCACAAAATTCTCTTCTTATAGAAAACTTTTACAAAATTTCTCTTTTTATAGAAAATTTTCATAAAATTTCTCTTTTTATAAAAAAAAACAAAATTTCTCATTTTTACTTACTTTCCAATTGTCGCTCTCGATTTATTTCTCTCCATTTCATTGCCATTTTGCTGCCAACTCCGATTGCTTGAAGCCGAATTGCCCGAACTAGTTTTTGCTTTCATGCGAAACAAATAACCCGATTTAGAGTTGGTAATATCCTCTACCACAGCATCAATATTAATGCCAATCCGCAATAAAAGCTCCGTCAATACCTGATAGATTTGCAATAAACAATGAGCATCAAGAGCAGCATATACTATTTGATCATGTCTTAGAGGACGATTGGCCCAGTTTGAGCATTGATTTGATTTGTCCAACTTTTTGCCCAAACACATTTCCGTTAAGGCGCAAAGACTTTCTCCCGCCACCGAGATTTGTTCATAGGGAAAGGGAGAAATTTGCATATATTTCAAACGACGCCATAGATCACGTAAATCCAAATAACAGGATGTAGCCTGGAGATTCAATTGTAAAGGCAAAGATTTATGCAACATTTGTAGATCGTAGTGTAGAGAGAAACCTAATTTTAATATTTCTAAATTATTAAAAATCTTACGACCCATTAGTTTCCACAAACGTTCATCTAAATGGGGAGATAAACAATCTACCAAGTAAACTCTTTCTATGGTGGCCAGTTGTATGAGTGAGACACGATTATCATTTGACACCGAAGGCTTCCACTCTGAATCGAAACCAATGAGTAAATGTTGCTCTAAATATGACAACATATCTAGGAACTTTGGTTTACTATCCACCAATACTATAGATTCAGCAGGTAATTTTAGGGATAAATATTCATCTTTTTTCAAATAGGCTGATGCGTAATGTTTATGTTTCTTGGGAGTAGGTGTAGCTGCCCCCTTATCCCAGGATTCATTTGAACTGCTGCTGGAATTAGATTTTTGGGTATTTTTCTTTGTAGTACCATCGAGATTCTCTAGTTTTAATTGTAATGCTAAGGGACATTCCTCTAAAGGAATTTTATATAATTGTGCCCAATAGGTGGCCTCCTCTAAATCACCAGCACCTGTTATCTTCGTAATAAGATCCAATTGTAAAGCTTTACTTTTGTTGGCTTCCTCACGGGCCAATTCACGCCAAGAATCAAAACTCATGCCACCATCTTGATATTTGTGAAATAGATAATGCAAATAAGAACACGATTTCGAATATTTCAAATTGGGTGTATATTGAAAGTCTATATTGTATTTCTTAGCTAAACGGGTAACTAGCTTGGACATAGGACGGTAACTAAGTATATTATGTTTAATTTCTGAATATTTGTATTTTCTGTAATAGGAAATTAAAAATGTTTTTTTTTATCTACAATAGAAAAATGACAAGAAAATCTACAACTCACTTTAATACTTCATCACAATTTTCATATACAGTCTTTTTGCGATCTAACAAAGCATCCAAAAATTGTACTGTAGGTAATTGTTGCTCGTGGGCTACTCTTAAAAATTCCTCAGCTAAGGAAATTTTATCTTGTAATATTAACGGCAATATGAGATCAAATAAACCAAAAATATGCGTAACATTTAGAAATATAGACCAATAAGCAGCCTAAATGAAAAATAACTTTAAATTGAAATCGTGTTTTATAATTGTTATTAAAGAAAACATCTTACATCTTTGTAAAATCCTTCTGCCTGTAGTGTTTGTAATTTTGGTATTAAATGTTGTTGAATTTTTTGTAATTGATACGTTTCTGTCACAGCCTTGTAGAGTGGCACTATACCACAGGTTTTCACAAAATTAAAAGCCACCATACGTGTATTGTCATCACAAGATGCTTCTATAGTTGGATGCTGTTTATAAAGTTCACAAACAGTTTCAAGTACTAAACAATTTGAAGAGTTGGGAATTGGTTTTCTTTATGAAATTTTGTACTTAATGTATGTTGAAAAACTTACTAAATAGAGCCATATTTTTATTTTTTAAATAATTACAACCTGGACTGGAGGCAAAGAGTTTTAATGCCTGTAGCAAAGGTTGAGGATCCCTGGAGAGTACTAATTTTAATTGATGCAGTGTAGCAGGAGTGCGTTTACCTGGAAGCAAAAAAAGTCATTAAATTGTCTCGTACAGAACATTTTTTTAGGAAATTTTCGCAAAATTTCTCTTTTTTTTTTTGCAAAAATTCACTTTTAATAGAAAATTTTTAAAAAATTTCTCTTTTTTAGAAAATTATCATAAAATTATGTTTTTATAGAAAATTTTCGCAATTTCTCTTTTTATGGAAAATTTTCGCAAACTTTCTCTTTTTAAAGAAAATTTTTGCTAAATTTCTCATTTCATAGAAAATTTTATCGTAAAATTTCTCTTTGCTTAGACAATTTTTCGCAAAATTTCTCTTTTTATAGAAAATTATCGCAAAATTTCTATTTTTATATAATATTTTCGCAAAGCTTCTCTTTTTAAAGAAAATTTTTGCTAAATTTCTCATTTCATAGAAAATTTTATCGTAAAATTTTTGCTAAATTTCTCATTTCATAGAAATTTTTATCGTAAAATTTCTCTTTTTATAGAAAATTTTCGCAAAATTTCTCTTTTTATTGAAAATTTTCGCAAAATTTCTCTTTTTATATAATATTTTCGCAAAACTTCTCTTTTTATAGAATATTTTCGCAAAACTTCTCTTTTCCTCTTTTAATAGAAAATTTTCGCAAAACTTGTCTTTTTATAGAAAATTTGCAAGATTTTTTTTATTATAGTGTAAAATATTTGAAAAATTGTTTTTTAAAGAAATATTATTAGTAAATTTACAGTACTTTTTATAGTACTCTTCAATAATTCTAAAACGTAGAAAAATTTATCTATTATTTTATTTGTCCAGCTCCACTGTGTTTTAAGAAAAAGCTACTTGAAACATAACATTGGTATTTAACTCCCAAATATTTTTTAACTTATTCTCTCCCTTCCAACATACTTTCTAAACAATTTAGCTAATTTCCAGGAAACGACTAACTTACATTTATTGTACGTCTCTCGAAAGTCCTCAAACCATTGTTCCATCTCAGGACTTAATTTACAATCGAAATTTTGGCCATTCAAACCAGCTGCTGTGGTTATATCAGGTACCACAGTGATTTTTAAATTTTGCGTAGAATACGTCATTAAATCCAAATCATCCTCATCATTTTCGTCCTCGTAGCCAGCTGGTATACCACGATAGGGTAACATTTTGTTTCAATAACAAACGAAATCCCCAAAGGAAAATAGTAGTAATATATTTTGTATTTTTATTAAACTACAAAACTTTAATTAGTTTTTCATATTTTTTTCTTTCTTTGTAATATGTTAAACTTGATAATATGCAAATTTATGTATAAATAAATATTGCATTTTTCTTCGTAGCAGAACAACAACACAAATGAAACAATTTATATATTTTTTTTGCTACACAATTAGAAATCTGTGCCGACCAAACCTCACGGTGACGACGTTAAACAACTTCAGCGGCTCTTAATAGATACTAAACAACTCTGTTATTATAGCTTTTGTTTATTTACTAAACACAGCTCAAAACAGGGCAGCCATATTGTAAATTGTGATAAACAATGTTGATAACTTTACTTGACAAGCATATTCCTGAAAATAATTTAAAATTTCGTTGTTAATACATATTTACAATTTATTAGCACATGATGTATAATTCTTAAATCTGCTTAAACTCTATGATAAAAATCTATAAATATATAGTATTTGACTGGCAATCAACATTTTCTGCGAATTACTTAAACTTTAACCGCTAAACTAATCTAAAAATCGCTAAAATATCAACACTGTTTGTCAAATAAAAAAGTGAATAAGAAGAAGAAGCAGCATCATTTTATAAAAGTAAAGAAGAAAAAAATTTTCTTTGAGACGCGTAATTTTTTATTTGGATAGAAGAAAATAAAACTAATACTAATTCTACTTATTTAATTTAAGCATTCCGGTCTTTCCGGCACTGTTTGTGTATAAATTGTAAAGATAAAATGCCTTCTGTAGAAAATGGTACGTATTGTTTGCAGCACAAAGAAAACTTCCTAGAAATTTTGATCAACGTACTTCTTTTCTATAATTTCCAAGTTGAGGTTAGGTGTTCAAGGTTTTAATTTTTTAAATTTTCCAAATTTCTTTATATTTACAGGTGAAAATGGAACAACAGAATGTGGCGTAGAAAAACCTAAGGAAAATGAACAACCGGCTTCACCTTCGCCGGAGAAAATGCGCAAATCCAGAAGTCGCAGCAGATCTGTGACGTCTGATGCAGAAGACGCCGCCAATACCTCTAAAGAAGGGAGATCTAGTAAGTCACGATCTCCAAGCCCAAATGAAGCAAATATATCAAAAGATACAGAGAGATCTAGTAAATCTCGTTCGAGGTCTCGTTCTCGAAGTTCAAATGCAGGACCAGCCTCACCCAATACAACGGGTGAGGTAGACGAAAAGGAGGGTGGTAGAAGTTCAAAGTCACGTAGCCGCAGTCGTAGTGGCAGTCCTCAGAAAAATGGTGATGAAAGTCGTAAAAGCCGTAGTCGCAGTCGTCAGCGGAGTCGTAGTGGTTCAAAATCAAAAAGTCGCAGTAGATCTCGGTCTGTGAGCGGCTCTCCAGGCAGACGTTCACGTAGTGGTTCCCGTAGAAGTCGTTCTGGTTCTCGTCGCTCCAGAAGTGGCTCAAAAAGAAGTCGATCGGGAAGTAGATCACGTAGCCGCTCCCGTTCTGGTTCCAGGAGATCAAGATCTGGTTCAAGAAGATCAAGATCAGGCTCAAGAAGATCCCGATCAGGTTCCAGAAGATCTCGTTCTGGCTCCCAAAGGTCACGTTCAGGTTCTCGTAGATCTAGATCAGGTTCAAGACGATCACGCTCCGGGTCAAGACGTTCTCGTTCAGGATCGGGCTCCCGATCACGTAGTCGTTCTAAATCTGGCTCTCGTTCGCGTTCACGCAGTGGTTCCAGACGATCACGCAGTGGTTCTCGACGATCACGAAGCGGTTCTAGGCGCTCGCGTAGTCGTTCTGGATCTAGACGTAGTCGCAGCGGCAGTGGTTCCAGATCAAGATCTCGTAGTGGCTCTCGTCGTCGTTCGAGATCAGTTAGTCGTCGCTCACGTTCAGGCTCTGCAGCTTCTAGATCAAGATCACGCTCTCGCAGTGGTTCCAGATCATCGAGATCACGGTCTCGTTCTCGTAGTAAATCCGGTAGTAGATCTCGTTCTCGCTCAGTCTCTAGATCAAGATCACGATCGAAATCCAGATCAAGATCTCGATCACGTAGTGGTTCTATATCACCTACTTCCAAAGCTAAAAAAGCACACAAACGTAACGTTCTAAGTGATTCAGAGGGTAAGTAAATTAAAATTTTTTTACAAAAATACAAAATTTAAAATAATTATATTTCTATTCCAGGAGAAGATGATCCATCATCGGCCCAAAAGAAGCGACCAAAAATTACGGATACCGATAATGAAGACGATGACGAGGATAAGGCGGTAAATGAAGAGGAAGGAGGTGCTCAGGCCGAGAGTAAAAAAGTAGTAGACAGTTCAGATGATGAGAATATACCCATAGACAGTGACAGAGGGTAAGATGATATTGTGCATAAATAAGAATTAAATTAAATCACTCTTGTAATTTTTTATTTTTTCGTTTTAGAAACGACAATTTTGTTTCCGATTTTGATGCCATGTTAATGCGTAAGAGGGAAGAAAAGCGTTTCAAGCGTCGCAAGCGTGATATTGATTTAATTAACGACAATGATGATCTTATAGATCAGTTAATAATGAATATGAAAAGTGCTTCTGATGAAGATCGTCAATTGAATGTAGAAGGAAAACCGGCCACAAAGAAAATTGCTATTCTAAAACAATGTATGTCACAGTTGATTAAGAAAGATTTACAATTGGCCTTTTTGGAACACAATATACTCAATGTACTAACAGATTGGTTGGCACCATTACCCAACAAAAGTTTACCCTGCTTGCAGATCAGAGAAAGTATTCTAAAATTATTAGCAGATGTGAGTATTTAACTAAGTAAACGTTTTAATTAAGTTCTAATTAATTTCTTCGCTGTTCATTTCAGTTTCCTCCCATTGACAAAAGTTACCTTAAACAATCTGGCATTGGAAAAGCTGTTATGTACTTGTATAAACATCCTAAGGAAACTAAACAAAATCGTGATAGAGCTGGCCGTATTATCTCGGAATGGGCTCGTCCTATTTTCAATTTAAGTTGTGATTTCAAGGCCATGTCCAAGGAGGAACGACAGGAAAGAGACATGCGTCAAATACAAAATACCCGTAAGAAAACACCTGAACCAGAACCAACAACATCCAAGAAACGTAAAGGTTTACATTCTGCCCTCACCACCAGCGAAGAGAAACCTTTAGGTCCTGGTGATCCTGGTTGGGTGGCACGTGCCCGTGTACCATTGCCTTCAAACAAGGATTATTTGGTTAGACCCAAGTCGACGGTAGAGGGTACGGTATCAGGACCACAGAAACGTAAACCGAATCGTTTCGAAAAGCATATGAAAAAGTTCCTCGATCAAAAAAGACTTAAGGGTGGTTCACGCAGAGCTGTGGAGATTTCTATAGAGGGCCGTAAGATGGCTTTATAAATGCATATAGTATGGGGAATACTTATTTAATAGAAATTATCATCAATTTATGTCCAAATTAGAATTTATAAGTTTTTTTTTCTTCTTTTTTTTTTTTTTTGCTACCTAATTTCAATGATTTCATTTAACATTTTGTTTAATGTAATTTTTTTAAATATATTTAAAAAAGTATCCCATTTCCTTTATTTATAAATATTAGTAAATACATGCAGCCGTATTAGTGAACGTGTCAGTATGTTACTTCAGCAATGAAATCATTTACTCTTTGTAAGATTGGATTATAGCCCCAACATATAAATTTGCAAGAAGTATGTGCAGGACCGATTTCCATATGGCTGCTAAATAAAAATATATAAAATTAAAACCACTGGCTCAATGTTTTAATTTTCATTCCACAAGGTAGTGTAAAAAGAAATAACAAGAAAAAAGGTTCCCTGGTCTTTATGTCATAAGTAAGGAGAAATGAAAAGAAAAAAGGAGCCCAGGATTGAATTTATTTTACGAGTTATTTTTATTTTAGTATTAGAGTCTCCTATAACTATCTACGCAGAAGAGTGAGTGCGATAAATCTAGAATGCGACATCTTTTATGGGGACATGCCGCGACTTACTGCTGTTGAATTAAATATGTACTTGAATTCTAATTTTTATGAATCTTTCGCTACGATGTAACTAACAATTTGCATTCTGAATTGTATTTAATCATTAAGAAAATTATGGCGAAGTTAATTTATGAATCCATTATTTTATATTAGTAATATTTCCAATACGTATGTATATTTCATTTCAAGCTTAAAATTAAAAGCAAACGCTTACAGAAAATAAATTAATCAATACAATGCGGTAACGGAGGTAAATGCGGCAAAACGTCGAAAAGAAAATTCATTTACAATATTTGCAAATCACGGCTTCAATATTCTTCAAATTTACAGCATTTACCAATGAACCTTTCCATTTTATAACTTTCGAACTATCAACCTTCAATAGATCCAACCTTAACGAAAACACGACAGTTTAAGTTATGAGTAGTTGGTTCCTTCTTTTCGGGAGTATTAGTAACGGTATTGACATAAGTGTAGAGCAAATTAAAGCCAACATAAACATCCTCTCCTGGTTTCAAATCAGCATCGGGAGTAAATTGTAAACGTAGTAATACCTTATTGGATTTGCGCCAAACAATAAATCTGCAAACACAAATTTAATAAAAATAATATAAATTTATTAAAATAAAATGCCATCAACTCACTTAGGTTCCTCCTTTTGTGCTGACTGAGGTTCCTCATCGAATTCCTTGGAGTCATCACGTAAATTTAAAGTAAATTCAGTTTCCAAAGGTAGTAGTTTGGAATTAACTTTTTGTTTCACCACTCGGGGCTCTTCATGTATAGAAGTTTGCCTTACCAGAGAAGTATTAGTTAAACTATTGGTACCAGTTAAGCTAGGAGAACCAGTTAAAGATTTCAAAGAATCCATAGCGGTAGCAGCAGTTAATGAAGAGTCCTTCAATGTGCAAGAACGTTTAAACTCTTCAATTAATTGTAATTCCTCCTCTAAGGAAGGTAATTCCAAGATTTTTATAATCATATCATGCATAGTTGGATTACTTAGTTTCAGAGTAAATGAATTCAATTGTCCGGCTTTAAGCGGTTCATCACAACTGACCAGCAAAACATCGGGCACATGATAACTAGCAAACAGTTGTATGCGATATTTAACCGAAGTAGGATGATATTCCGGTTTAATAACATTATGTTCACACTGACGACAGCGTAAAGAACGTTTAATCCACATGCAACGACGTTGCGGATAAAGTTTATTAATAGTAAAGGGTTGCTCACAAGGTTGATTGTGACGTTGCTTAACCGTGGTAACTGTTCGAAAGAAATTTTAGTTAAACAAAAGGTTTTTTGTCTTTAATTTTTATTTACTTACTATTGCGCAAATTAATTTTCTGCGTAAAAATACTTTCCGGTAATTCTCCCACATCAGCACTTTCTATTGATGGTGCTATATTGACTGGTTTAGCTTTTTGTGTATTCTTATCGGACCAGCCCATTTGTCGTCGTATTATGGATACAGTTAAGCCAGTACGATCGGTAAGACTGGGAAATTTGTGGGCCTTAGGAGCTTTACGTCTTAAGTACTCTTGCCGTTCTTGTTTATCCTGTTGCACCACAGCTTGATAGTATTCGGCCAAAGCATTGAAACGTGTTTGGTAAGCACATTCGTTGTCAGGCCAGGCGCCAGTAGCTGGAAAATATTAAATTAATTTTTTCATTTTTTAGAAAAATTTTATAAAATGTCTTTTTATAGAAAATTTTCATAAAACTTTCCTTTTTGTAGAAAATGTTCGAAAAAATTGGTTTCCTTTATAGAAAAATGCTACCTACCTACAGATTGATCGGGTATACCAACATCTCTTGAAGTCCAACGACATGCCAAACAAGATAAATAATACATTTTCTTGGTAATA
This sequence comes from Lucilia sericata, assembly GCF_015586225.1. Classification (NCBI taxonomy): domain Eukaryota; kingdom Metazoa; phylum Arthropoda; class Insecta; order Diptera; family Calliphoridae; genus Lucilia; species Lucilia sericata. Next base: position 176,288 of record NW_023994476.1, read on the forward strand.
ACCTTAGAAGCATCCGGCTTAGCCTCCTCACCTTCCTTGGCCTCATCTGGCTTTCTAAGAAAATTATAAGGCAAACACACAAATAATAATATTTTTTATATTCTAATTAAGTAAACTACAACATATTCTAATTAAGTAAACTACAACATCCAACTCACTTCTGTACAATCACAGTGGTGGCACGAGCCGACAGAGTATGTTGACAGCAAGGACAATCAAAACAATTGGCACAACAATTTTTCTTGTGACGCACCTCCGATGAGGGTATGTTCTCCAAACAATTCGAACAGAAATGTGAGTCAACCTTAAAAGGCAATGGCAATAGAAATTAAAAAAAACAGTTTTGTTTAACCAGTTAATTATTACTCACTTCGTGGCAGACACAGAAACCACACCTCAGCTTGGGACAGTGGCGACAAAAGAACAGCTTACTTATGGGATTCAATATGCCGCAGGAGCAGGCATATTTTACCACGCTATCTTGCATAAAGTTGGCCATTTCTTAGGAAATTTAAATGTTTTATTTTAAATTATAACAAATGCAAAAATTTGCAATTTTTCTTATTTGTTGTTGGACTAATGACATCAATCCACTGAACAGCTGTCAGAAGTATCATTTTTGAACTTGGCATTACTTTTATTTAGTAATATCATTGTTGTGATTTCAAAGAAAATTTTATTTAATGTTAACATTGCTGTAAGAGATGCTTTCACATCTCTTTTAATGTTTCTATTGTTTTTTATTTGTTTTTCATTCACTTTTTACTTTTATAATGTAATCTTGTCATGAAAGTCAAAAATACTAAATATTTTTGTGTTTTTCATTTATATGTTCAAAAATATGTACTGACTGTCATTTTTGCTTGTCTGAAAAGTATAAAGTTGACTACACTTTTTTCACCATATTGTTGTGTTACCTTTTTCCCAGTATTTTTTGTTGACAGGTAAAAACACTATTTTTTTGTCTTTCAAGTTTTAAAAAAATGCCGCTTGATTTTTTGAAAGGACTATCGGAATTTTTCACTTAAATGACCACAAAATATAACAATTCTACAAGAAAAATAATAAAATATAAAACATAGTGTATTTATTTAAACAATTTACTTGAAAATGAGTGATTTTAACTGTGCTAATTTAATAGATTTAAGTTTAGAAGATGATGACAGTCCCTGCAACATTCCAGCACCAATTAAGACTGAATTTGAACCACAACCGTCCGCGCCTTCATTGGAGGGTCCACCACCTTTTATACCGAACAATTGGCGCAAAAGTTTAGATAATAATCCTTTTGATTGTGTACAAAAATTGGCTCATCGCATAGATGATCCTTTTGATATCGTAGAAAAGGAGGCCTGTTGGAAGGCACAACAGGCGCTCAAACCTAAGCCAGAAGTAAAACTGGGCAACCTATTGTCTTTGAGTGATGATAATCTACTAGATGAGGAGCAAATGCCTGAAACTCCCCACTTATTGGCGGAAGAATTAAATAAATTTAAGCCCCCCGAATTAGAAGAAGAAAGTCCACCTATTATGTTGTTGGAAAAACAACCACCAGATAGTGTTAGTGGCCCCGATAGCGACTCTAATCCCAACAGTAGTGCAGAGACATCAGCCTCGGCAAAATTAAAGAAAAATATGGAATATCGCAAAAGATTATTAAAACTAAGCATTTCCAATGCTGCCTTTAGTTCACCAGTAGCACGTAAAGCTTCCTTGGAATTTGAGGATATATTGGGTACACCAGTTTCCTCCATGTTATCGCGGGCAGCAGAATTTGGCGAACATTTGTTGGCGTCAGAGTCTCCCTTAAAACTGGTGGAAGATGAAGATATAATGTCTCAAGAACCTCCCAACTTTATTGATTCAGAGAAAAATTTCGAGGCCGATTTGGAAATGTTAAAAATTCCCATATTAAATGAATTACCTTCACCAGTAGTAGAGCCAATTTCTACCAACACCACTCCCATTACACCTGATGTTGTTAAGAGTGCCAACACTTTAGAAAAGGCTCTACCCAATTTAGAAGCTATTAAAGCTAAATTGAAAGCTAAACGTGATGAAATCAATAATAACCAACAGCAGGAAATTTCCTCTCTTATACATAATCTCAAATCCTTAATAGCAAGTGGTGAAATGGTAGATAAGAATAAGAAACAACAGGCTAGTGAATTATTAGAATCTCTTAGTTCAGCCCTAAAACCTGCAGATGCAGAAGAAACCCTCAAACCGGTGGATATGTTAGGAGTACCACCACAACCTATTAAACGACAGGGTACTTTCGATCTTGAGCTGCAGGATAATGAAGAGAACGAATTTAATAATCGACCCTTGGTGCAGGACATGCCTAATTGTATGACTAGTTCTTCGGCCACTTATGATGGTGATAATCAGCCTCTGGTGCAAGAAATGCCCAATTGTATGATTAGCTCCTCGGCCACATATGATGGTGAATCTGCCGAAGACAAACAAGATTTAAATTTACCCGAAATTGCCCCCTTATCACCACAACCTTCAACTTCTGATTACAACTATGAAGATAATAATAACACAGCAAATGTTGGTCACAATATGCAACCTGATGTTAATGACATTATGGAACAATTGAGTAAACTTTTCATTAACAACTCTTCGGATAATCATCCCACAAATCACAATCCCACTTTTATTGTAGTCATGAATGCGAATCAATTGAATCATTCTCATATTAACAATTCCCAACAAAATATTGTGGATGCTAAACAACGATCTGCCCTAGTGGCTAGTTATTTGGAAAATTCCATTAATGATGGTTCACCGGACTTGACAAAAGTCAATCCTGTGGGTCGTCGTCGTTCTCAATCGCTCTCGATACATGACAAAGTGAAAATTGTTCAGTTGCCCCTACAGCCGCCTACACCACGCAGCATTCAGAAGCAGCAACGGGTACAAATGGACGATTCACCACCAGTCACGACTACACCACCTTCCGGAGACAAGGATACTCCGGAATTTAAGACCCCAGCTCGAATGATCAGACGTAACTCGTATTCCAGTGGTACACCGTATACAGCTCAAGTGGGTGTTAGACGTACAGGATTTGGGTAAGTAGTTTTTAAAGGGACAATAGAAAGGAAGATAGATAGATAGATAGATAGATAGATAGAATAGATAGATAGATAGATAGATAGATAGATAGATAGATAGATAGATAAATAGATAGATAGATAGATAGATAGATAGATAGATAGATAGATAGATAGATAGATAGATAGATAGATAGATAGATAGATAGATAGATAGATAGATAGATAGATAGATAGATAGATAGATAGATAGATAGATAGATAGATAGATAGATAGATAGATAGATAGATAGATAGATAGATAGATAGATAGATAGATAGATAGATAGATAGATAGATAGATAGATATATAGATAGATAGATAGATAGATAGATAGATAGATAGATAGATAGATAGATAGATAGATAGATAGATAGATAGATAGATAGATAGATAGATAGATAGATATATAGATAGATTTGGAATTTGTTCATATACGATGATCTTGCAAAAACAATATTTCCATATAACAAATATTCAAAATCTTTTGAATTTAATCACAACATTACTTTCTAATATCCCCTAGATCTGATAATAAAAATCCTACTAACATACGAAGAACCCAAACTTTGGATACTCATCACGAAGGTCAGCAACAGGCCATTGTTAGACCTATGTCTATGCCATCTAACAACTTGCCAACATTTAAACCGGATCTCAAGAAAAAACCTAAACACAATACAGAATCCATAATAAAATCTGGTCCCCTAAAGGCTACCATACCTGTAAAGAAAGTAGCGCCCATGTTAAAAACTTCACCTCCAACACCAGACAATAATAATGGCAAGTCTTCAACACTTCATAATTCATCTCTACAAAGTCTTTCGAAAGTTAGTAGAGTACCCACAACACCCATGTCAACAAAGGGTTCAGCATCTAGCTTGGGAGTGGGCTATCCAAATGCCTGTTCTACCCCAGCTGCATTTACTTCGCCATTAAAACGCACCACAGGACCAGTTAATAAACCACGTTATTCTTATATGTCTGCCACACCCAATCCAAAATCGTCGTCCTCCTCGAATTCGACTGCATCAGCGGGTTTAAAGAGACGTACTATAACGGAATTTAAAGCGAAGTCCCCATTAAAACCTCGTGTTAGCAGTGTTGGCCTAGCAGCGGCTGCTGCTACAGCAGCTTCATCTTCTAAAGTTTCAACTAGCAGCACACGTCTATCCACATCAGCGGGAGCTAAAATTTCTAAAACACCAGTTAAGCCGGCCCCAGCTAAGACAGCTACTGTGAAGCCGGTAAGTTTTGTTGTATTTTTTTAATGTAGATTTTTTTTTTAATGTTTTTCATTTCAGACAAGCCGTTTGAGTTCTCGCATATCCGTTGGTGGCTCTGCCTTATCGACCAGAAATAAGGAAAATAAACGTCCTTAATTTCATATATATTTTTTGTCTTATTTTAATAAGTATCCTAGATATAAATAGATTTACTGTTGACCCCTTATTTTGTTTTACTTTTTTCTTCATATTTTAGTTTTCCTGCTTAATTTGTTTTCAATAAAATTTTTATAAATTTCTTTTCGATCAGTATTAAAATAGAAAGAAATTTATTTAACATTTTCTATAAAAAGAAAGAATGGTTTGTTCAGATATTTTAGATTAATTTTTTACGTATAATTTCTTCTTCTAAACATTAATTACAACCCACTGTCTAACAGTTCATTCGATTTAAATTTTGTTATTGTCAATTTTCGGTCAATGTTGTTAAAACAAATACTGGGATAAATTTCCTTTTAACTACATAATAGAAAAAAACGCTAAATTTGTTTCACTGTTAAGCTCTCTCACAACAACAACCACCCAACAGCTGATTGGGTATAACAACAACAACAAAAATAATGGTAACAAAAAACTGCATACAGTTGTCAAAAATTGCCACAAACAATGGCTGATATCGAAAGTGAAGAGGTGAAGAACCTTGTAAGTGTTCAATTAAAATTTAAATTGTTAATATAAAAATCATAAAAAAATTAATTAAAATTACATAAATTAATGGAAAAGTTTGTAAACTTTATAAAGAATATGAAAAATAAGTAAAACTAATAAAGTTTAAGTGTTAAATTTATGTTTTAAAATTGGTGAAAAAATTGCAGACCCAATTTCAAGAAAAGAATGAAAAAAAAAACAACCAAACAAAAAATCAATATTTTGTATGGGAAAAAAACCGAACAAGTATAAGAACAACAACAACCACTACAAAAGAAAATGTATTTAGAACAAATACAACAACAAACACATATATTTCTTAATAAAGCTAGTAAAAAGGTAAAGACGGTCAGACCGTTGTAGATGATACCCTACAGCCATAATTTTGGGAAATTAGAATTATAGATTTATTAATGAAAAAGCTTTTTTCGGCAGCGGGCCTGATCTTCTTAGAATACCGGAATGAGATTTCAGGACGTATGAAAGTTATTTATGATTAATTTGGATCTGGATAACAACATGTTCAAGAGAATTTTGATAAATATGTATAGTGATTATCGAGAGATGGTTCTTAAGGTAGGCTATCTGAAAAATGATTCTAAGTGAATTGGTATGTTGTGGCTGAAGGACAAACATTTTGCAACCTACCCTCATAGCGGTGTAGGGTATCATAACACACACACTTTGGGGCCACTGTGTGAAAAATACCAATATTAAATTGAAATTGAAAAACAAATACAAAAACAAACTAATTTATTACTACCAGATTTACACAATGTGTTTGTTGATTGTTCCCAACAACAAGAAGAGCAAAAGTACTTATTGTTTAATTGAAATATTTATTAACTTTATTTAAAGAAAATATAAATTTTGCACAAAACCAGAATATACAAAAAAAAATCTGCTGTTTACAATTAATTTTTTATAAAAAAAAAAACATTTTAATTTCCAGCAAATTGAATTTGAATGGGTAATGAGGGATGAGGTACACTCTATACTCAGAAAGTTAAGGGAAATATTAGTGGTAAGTGTTGAACACTAATAACACCATAATGGTTAACAATAATCTTAAATGTATTTTTAATCTTACTAATAGGAATGTGCTCGCCGCTTCCCGGTACCCTTATACGATAATGAGGGCAAGCGTACAGAAAAATTCCATTTAGTAGCAGCCCAGGAACAATTAAAATGTTCGGTAACTTTGACGGGTGATAGTATAACACAAGCGGTAGGTGTTCTTGTTAAATTGTTAACACACTCTCTTTATCAAATAAATACATTTTACTTGTTTTATGTTTATTATATGCAGGACATCAGTTTCAAATTAAAACGTTCCTCTAGTCAAGTTCAACGTACTGCTATTACTTCAGATGCCCCCTGGAAATTGCAACAAGTACAAGACGCTGCCAATCATTTGCAACAGGCCATCAATCACATCGATAATGTCGATGAGAATTATAAATTTCGGTAAGTCTTTTATATATGTACCTACTACATATTCATTATTAATTGCTATGAATTATTTGGTATAATAAAACAAGTAAAGGTTATTTTTAAAAAATATTTGCTAAAACCTAAAGTAATATTGGTAAAATATTTAACAATTTTAAAACAAGATTAAACAAAAATTGTCTACAAATAAAAAAAAAAACGTAACGAACTTTTTCTGTTTATTGAAATGAGTGATAATCCGATCTAAAATAAAAAAGTTCTAGGTGAGTTCTACTTTAAATGTAATTCAGTTATAGTTCACTTCTAGTTCAGTTCTAGTGCAGTTCCACTTCAGTTCTTGTTTCGTTCTAGTTCAGTTCTAGTTCAGTTCAAGTTCAGTTCTTGTTCGGTTCTAGTTCAGTTCTAGTTCAGTTCTTGTTCAGTTCTAGTTCAGTTCTAGTTCAGTTCTAGTTCAGTTCTAGTTCAGTTCTAGTTCAGTTCTAGTTCAGTTCTAGTTCAGTTCTAGTTCAGTTCTAGTTCAGTTCTAGTTCAGTTCTAGTTCAGTTCTAGTTCAGTTCTAGTTCAGTTCTAGTTCAGTTCTAGTTCAGTTCTAGTTCAGTTCTAGTTCAGTTCTAGTTCAGTTCTAGTTCAGTTGTAGTTCAGTTCTAGTTCAGTTCTAGTTCAGTTCTAGTTCAGTTCTAGTTCAGTTCTAGTTCAGTTCTAGTTCAGTTCTAGTTCAGTTCTAGTTCAGTTCTAGTTCTGTTCTAGTTCTGTTCTAGTTCAGTTCTAGTTCAGTTCTAGTTCAGTTCTAGTTCAATTCTAGTTCAGTTCTAGTTCAGTTCTAGTTTAGTTCTAGTTCAGTTCTAGTTCAGTTCTAGTTCAGTTCAGTTCTAATTCATTGCTAATTAAGTTCTAGTTCAGTTTAAATTAAAATGCCAAAAACTTTATTAAATGTGATTCCTATATGAATCTTTTAATTGTTATTGAAATGAATCATAATTCCTTATAATGACAAGCATTAAAGTACGTGACAATAATGAAAAACATCTTACTAAATGTTTAAAATTCAAAGAATTCTATCTATCTATCTGTTATAAGTAAAGTACGTATTACTTAGCTAAAAACTCACTTTAAATTCGTATAACTCAAATTTTCACTATACAAGTGTCACAATCATTGTTTTGATCGGTACTTTTATAAATTCGAAAAAAATACAATGCATATGTTTGTTTTTATATAAAAAAGACTGCCATTGAAATATGTACAATGTACATTCTAGTATGTATCTAAGCTTATACCTAGATTATATATATTTTTTATTGTTACCTGAACAGAAAGCATGTATTGCATCTGAAAACTTAGCTTTTGATATTAGATGATTACATGGTTTAAAAATAAATTTCGTTAACGTACGTGCAATTATTCGGATTCACTAATTTATTATTAATGACTTGAATGTTAATGAAATACATATATACAGACAGCATCTTTAGTAAATAAAGTTTAAAAAAAAAAACATCTTAGTAATATATATATACCAATTATAATTAAAACTGATGTTTAATTCTTGAATTTTAAATAAATTTTTTATACTTGTATTCAATTCAACTGCATGTATAATACAAAAAAGGCACCAAACATTTTACATATGAAATTGTAAAGATAATATAACTTTGTAAAGAGATTTAAAACAAGAGATGTAAAATTTGTCAATACATAATGTATTCCATAGGAAAATGTTAGATGACTGGAGTTTTCGTTAGAAAATATAAAATTTGCAAAATTTCTATAAAAACATCATCAGCATTGAAAACTTTCTATAAGACAATCATCATCAATATTTAATATTTTTTTAAGAAACTCATCTACATACTTTGAAAGTGTTCTTTAGTTCAGTTCTAGTTCAGTTCTAGTTCAGTTCTTGTTCAGTTCTAGTTCAGTTCTAGTTCAGTTCTAGTTCAGTTCTAGTCAGTTCTAGTTCAGTTCTAGTTCAGTTCTAGTTCAGTTCTAGTTCAGTTCTAGTTCAGTTCTAGTTCAGTTCTAGTTCAGTTCTAGTTCAGTTCTAGTTCAGTTCTAGTTCAGTTCTAGTTCAGTTCTAGTTCAGTTCTAGTTCAGTTCTAGTTCAGTTCTAGTTCAGTTCTAGTTCAGTTCTAGTTCAGTTCTAGTTCAGTTCTAGTTCAGTTCTAGTTCAGTTCTAGTTCAGTTCTAGTTCAGTTCTAGTTCAGTTCTAGTTCAGTTCTAGTTCAGTTCTAGTTCAGTTCTAGTTCAGTTCTAGTTCAGTTCTAGTTCATTCTAGTTCAGTTCTAGTTCAGTTCTAGTTCAGTTCTAGTTCAGTTCTAGTTCAGTTCTAGTTCAGTTCTAGTTCAGTTCTAGTTCAGTTCTAGTTCAGTTCTAGTTCAGTTCTAGTTCAGTTCTAGTTCAGTTCTAGTTCAGTTCTAGTTCAGTTCTAGTTCAGTTCTAGTTCAGTTCTAGTTCAGTTCTAGTTCAGTTCTAGTTCAGTTCTAGTTCAGTTCTAGTTCAGTTCTAGTTCAGTTCTAGTTCAGTTCTAGTTCAGTTCTAGTTCAGTTCTAGTTCAGTTCTAGTTCAGTTCTAGTTCAGTTCTAGTTCAGTTCTAGTTCAGTTCTAGTTCAGTTCTAGTTCAGTTCAGTTCAGTTCTAGTTCTGTTATAGTTCAGTTCAAGTTCAGTTCTAGTTCAGTTCTAGTTCAGTTCTAGTTCAGTTCTAGTTCAGTTCTAGTTCAGTTCTAGTTCAGTTCTAGTTCAGTTCTAGTTCAGTTCTAGTTCAGTTCTAGTTCAGTTCTAGTTCAGTTCTAGTTCAGTTCTAGTTCAGTTCTAGTTCAGTTCTAGTTCAGTTCTAGTTCAATTCTAGTTCAGTTCTAGTTCAGTTCTAGTTCAGTTCTAGTTCAGTTCTAGTTCAGTTCTAGTTCAGTTCTAGTTCAGTTCTAGTTCAGTTCTAGTTCAGTTCTAGTTCAGTTCTAGTTTAGTTCTAGTTCAGTTCTAGTTCAGTTCTAGTTCAGTTCTAGTTCAGTTCTAGTTCAGTTCTAGTTCAGTTCTAGTTCAGTTCTAGTTCAGTTCTAGTTCAGTTCTAGTTCAGTTCTAGTTCAGTTCTAGTTCAGTTCTAGTTCAGTTCTAGTTCAGTTCTAGTTCAGTTCTAGTTCAGTTCTAGTTCAGTTCTAGTTCAGTTCTAGTTCAGTTCTAGTTCAGTTCTAGTTCAGTTCTAGTTCAGTTCTAGTTCAGTTCTAGTTCAGTTCCAGTTCAGTTCTAGTTCTGTTATAGTTCAGTTCAAGTTCAGTTCTAGTTCAGTTCTTGTTCACTTCTTGTTCAGTTCTTGTTCAGTTCTAGTTCAGCTCTAGTTCAGTTCTAGTTCAGTTCTAGTTCAGTTCTAGTTCAGTTCTAGTTCAGTTCTAGTTCAGTTCTAGTTCAGTTCTAGTTCAGTTCTAGTTCAGTTCTAGTTCAGTTCTAGTTCAGTTATAGTTCAGTTCTAGTTTAGTTCTAGTTCAGTTCTAGTTCAGTTCTAGTTCAGTTCTAGTTCAGTTCTAGTTCAGTTCTAGTTTAGTTCTAGTTCAGTTCTAGTTCAGTTCTAGTTCAGTTCTAGTTCAGTTCTAGTTCAGTTCTAGTTCAGTTCTAGTTCAGTTCTAGTTCAGTTCTAGTTCAGTTCTAGTTCAGTTCTAGTTCAGTTCTAGTTCAGTTCTAGTTCAGTTCTAGTTCAGTTCTAGTTCAGTTCTAGTTCAGTTCTAGTTCAGTTCTAGTTCAGTTCCAGTTCAGTTCTAGTTCTGTTATAGTTCAGTTCAAGTTCAGTTCTAGTTCAGTTCTTGTTCACTTCTTGTTCAGTTCTTGTTCAGTTCTAGTTCAGCTCTAGTTCAGTTCTAGTTCAGTTCTAGTTCAGTTCTAGTTCAGTTCTAGTTATGTTCTAGTTCAGTTCTAGTTCAGTTCTAGTTCAGTTCTAGTTCAGTTCTAGTTCAGTTTTAGTTCAGTTCTAGTTCTGTTCTAGTTCTGTTCAGTTCTAGTTCAGTTCTAGTTCAGTTCTAGTTCAGTTCTAGTTCAGTTCTAGTTCAGTTCTAGTTCAGTTCTAGTTTAGTTCTAGTTCAGTTCTAGTTCAGTTCTAGTTCAGTTCTAGTTCAGTTCTAGTTCAGTTCTAGTTCAGATCTAGTTCAGTTCTAGTTCAGTTCTAGTTCAGTTCTAGTTCAGTTCTAGTTCAGTTCTAGTTCAGTTCTAGTTCAGTTCTAGTTCAATTCTAGTTCAGTTTCTAGTTCAGTTCTAGTTCAGTTCTATTCTAGTTCAGTTCTAGTTCAGTTCTAGTTCAATTCTAGTTCAGTTCTAGTTCAGTTCTAGTTCAGTTCTAGTTCAGTTCTAGTTCAGTTCTAGTTCAGTTCTAGTTCTGTTCCAGTTCTGTTCTAGTTCAGTTCAGTTCTAGTTCAGTTCTAGTTCAGTTCTAGTTCAGTTCTAGTTCAGTTCTAGTTCAGTTCTAGTTCAGTTCTAGTTCAGATCTAGTTTAGTTCTAGTTCAGTTCTAGTTCAGTTCTAGTTCAGTTCTAGTTCTGTTCTAGTTCAGTTCTAGTTCAGTTCTAGTTCAGTTATAGTTCAGTTCAAGTTCAGTTCTAGTTCAGTTCTTGTTCACTTCTTGTTCAGTTCTTGTTCAGTTCTTGTTCAGTTCTAGTTCAGTTCTAGTTCAGTTCTTGTTCAGTTCTTGTTCAGTTCTTGTTCAGTTCTTGTTCAGTTCTTGTTCAGTTCTTGTTCAGTTCTCGTTCAGTTCTAGTTCAGTTATAGCTAAGATAGAGCCCAATTTATCTAAATTCTCAATACAATAATTTTCTTTAAAAATAGAATATTTATTAAAATTTATCTATAAAAATAAAATTGATCGAGCATTTTCTATAAAAGAGTTTAGAAATCAAAATTCTTCCATAAGAAAAATATAAATTGGCTTTAAAAAATAATTTAAATAATTTCAGATCATCCGAGGAAGTTTTACAAATAATCACCGAACTAATAGGAGCTTTACAACGTGGACGCACTAGTCTTATAATACCAAAGAAAAAATCTATAGATGATTTAATGAAAGGACGAAATATGGTAAGTACTTCTCAATTTTATTTTGATAGTATTCAGAAAATAAATTAATAAAAAAAAATAAAACAAAATATATAGAAATCTTTATCGCCCAATCTACCCGAAGATCAAGCAATATCATTTTTCTTACAATGTCATAAATTGATTATAGCAGTCTATCAATTGCTAAATGTTCAGGGTACTATGAAAATGGAGGCAACACAGGCCGAATGTTCGGTAGGTTGGCTTAATGATGTTTTAGTATTATTTACCGTTGGTTTGACTTTGTGTCAACAGCTTAAAGATAAAATGAATGCATTTAAAATGGATACCATAAGTTAGTAAAATTTATGTTTAAATGTTTTCACAAAATTACAAGAGAAAAATCCCCCATTTATTTCTGTTTATATAAATTTTATTTAGCAAATATATAAAAAAAAACTAAGCCAAGTTCATACATACATACATTTAGAAATATGTATGTATGTCACTAATTAATGTACTTATACTACAAACAACAACAAAAATAACTACAAACAGTATGTGAATGTATTAATTATTGTACTTAAGCTATTTAAACAAAAAAAAAAAAAAATAGTTATTAAGTTTATTAAGTTAAACGTGAACTTGAAATGGACAAGAGTCCAGTGAAGGACTCTACTTACTTACTTCATTTTAACTAAAACAAAAGCAATTTGTTTCTTTGTTTTTATTTTAGAAAACATAACAAAAATAATCCTAATTAAATAATTATAAAAAAATGCATTGCTAAAAAATGGTTAGTAACTAAAGTAAAATATTTAAAGAAATAAATTAAACAATGCATACAATAATGACAATAACATTTAAGCAAGATTATTTAAATAATAGTAGAAACCAAATAAATAACGTAAAGCTTATAAATTAAGTAAAAAGCTTTTATGTTTAATTGAAAACCCCCGCCCTCCGTTTCAAAAAATTCCAAATTTTAATGCTTTTAACCGTTAAATTTGAAGTTTATTAAACAGTATTTTTTTTAAAAACAAAGATCTCAACTTATTTGCTTTTGTTTATTTATTATAATACAAACCTGCCTACTTGCCAGTATATTATTTTCTTTAATTCTTTAAAAATCTTTTAAAAACGGCTCAATTTTTAAATTATGTGTCAATTTGAAAGTTTAACTAAAAAAAAAATCTTAAATTTATCTTTATTGTGTACTTTAGCGAATTTACAGTGTGACAAAAAAAGTTAAAATTTATTAAAATTTTTATTTTTTAAATAGTTATAACTAAAAATACAAAACGATTTTAATTAACAGAAACACGTAAACACATTTTTAGTTGTAAAGTACAAGAGTTATGAGACTTTTAATCGCGCCCTATATGTTTTGGTCTGAATATTTGATAGAAGAAGTAACAACAACAAGAAATTATAAAAATAACTCACAATTCGAATACTCTACTTTGTTCAAACCTACTCGTTTCAGTATACCATGACGCTCCAGTGAAAACATCAGTCATGATCTTACCAATGTCTCAAAAAACCAAATCTACATCGATATTGTAGTGTAGATCTTAAGAAGGTTATGATGAATCATTAAGATACTTTAGAACATATACCGAAAGCAAAAGTCCAACTCTCAAGCCTATTTATCTCTTGTAAAGGGGTAACAAGTTTTGGCTCGTTCATTCACCTCATTTTTGTTAGATATATTAGCATGATCGTGTTTGAGGTTAGATCAGTCTCAAGGAGCGATCACTCTCTGAACAGCTCCGTATAATTTCAGATCACATTGTATTACTAGTGATCACAGAAGTATGCAATGAGTAATGCTCTCTTCTTCCAAGATTAAACCATCTGATTTCATTGATAGAGTTGAAAATATGCTTAAGATTTATCCCAGATAGATCCTCCATGTCTGACGGAAAGGGAGTAACAAAGTAATACTCTCTGTTGTCGGTAAATGCCTAATGACTAAGTGTCAAGTAATTACTGATAATAGCATTTTTTTGCGCTCTTTGCGCGATCACGTAATCGTGATCTTAACCCATCATATAGAGGAGGAATCTCGAAGTCTGACTGGAGACTTTTCATACAGTTTATTTTAAAGGAATGACTTACAATTGGATACAGAGATACCGGTAAAGTTGATTTCTAATTCATCAGCTTTATCCTGGTATTTCTTATTATCAGGAAGCCATACTAGCGATATCCTAAATATCGCAAAGACATCCGATAGATATCTATAGGATTAGCTATCAGTATTTAAACAGCCAGTTCTCTGCTCGTCTAATAGCAGATATTTCTTGGATATTCTGAAGTATGATTCAATGAATAAACCCACACTTCCACTTTTCTTGTTACTCTTAGGGACGGGTGAGCCTCTGAAAGCTAATGCCGTTTTGAAATCCACGTGAAATTGAAATATAGTTATGCGAAGTATTTTATAATTCTTGCGCTCCTATTATTTCTACAACCAGACCACGAACCTCAAGTGTTCAGTCTGACCACAAAGTTAAGAGCAAGTGGGCTAGAGAGTTGAATATGTGGTGGGTTACATAGGGACCCTGTTCTGATGCTAAGCATATATTTTGCTTTGCGTGGCAGGTTCTTCTCTATTTCTGCTATAGACGGTGGGCATTCTCTGTGAATAACGTTCGAAATGGCTGTATACGTATTACGATCCAAGACATGCCTAGGGAGAGCATCCAACTGTGTCATGTTAAAGTTGGAATGATTCCTCAGGTAACATTGTTACTTTCCATAAGCCAACATTTTGTCAGCTTCGAATTTTTCCACTGGGTATTACTCAGCGAAAGGGGACTGGTGCAATTATGCTCCTTGTTAGCTCCAAGTAAGTAACAAGCTAACAAGGTTTCTGTGTCCATACCGGCTAGCGCTTTCTACTTCGAAATTAGTGCGTAATTGTAGTGGCAAAAACTGCTACAGTATTTAAAGATCAGTTCGCATTTGTTGAAATTCTGCTCCGGAAGATCAAATCGAAGCTTGACGATGGCAGAATATATTTCATTTATTGATCGATCTGCATGGTGACATGACAAATGCGTCTGAATCATATAAACCGATGTCTAACATTCCCTTCAGATTGGGTTTGACCTCGACTGGTGTTTTAGTTTCTAAAGAATGAACCTTCCGTGATACAGAACTGTATATATGACATTCCCCAAAACTGACAGTCACCATAATATTCCGGGTTTTAAGTTAGGATAGCTGTTCATCAAGCATAGGTTCGAAGAAACCCCACCCAACGACCTATACCTTCAAATAAGAAGTTGAAACATCGAACAGAGTTTTATCAAAAATATTCCTTGTAACCTCACTCCGCGTTAAAACGAAAGCACGCGTTTAATGAAGACAATGCTTAATTTAGAAACAGTTATACTAAGTAATGCATTAAATTAGTGCGAATGAAATATAACTCAGTTGAAAGCACGGCAGCAAAAACAAGCCTTACCGTTCTTTAACAATAATGGCGATGATGCGATGACTTAGTCCTGAATTATGACTGATGCTAATATAGAAGACTTAGTGCGAGTTAGACGTAACTCTGTCGAAAACTCTGCAACAAACCTAATTGTGCTTAAAAAATAATGACTCAGACCTGAATTACGACTGATCCTAATATTGAAGACTCAATGAGAGTAAGATGTAACGTTCTTAAAAAATAATGGCAACGACTCAGACCTGAATAACACCTGATGCGAATACTGAAGAATCTTGGTATTCAGAATTTTCTTTTTACTAAAAACGATTGCATCGAGTTATTGTAATACTATTTAGATTCATACATGGGAATTTTTCATTAAGCATTAAAATTTCATTACCATTTATAGAAAAAATTGTAATGAAAAATATTTTAAGTACCATTTAATGAAAATTATATTTTTTTCATAACTTTTTTTGATAATGGTAATGAATTTGATAATGAATTTTCAAAAACGAATTTAATTAGTATTTATAATTGTCGAAAAATATATTAAGGAAAATTTTTCGAAGATGTTTGGTTTGAAAGCCAGTTCCCGTAGCCCAAATTGAAATTTTGCAGTCATAAGTACATCTGATGACAATACAATAATATGTTCGAATATTCGAAATTAAGTTCGAAAATTCGAAGTTATTTTCGAAAATTTTTTTATGTTTTTAAATTAATCTATGTGTCATAAAACCTAAAAAAAAAATTTCGAAAATTCGAACTCGTGTTCGAAAAATTTTTAAAGCTGTTAAAACTAGTTCTTCTAGTCCGAATGTGCTGAAATTTGGCATACATGATTTCACCTAATGACAATACATTATAATGTTCGGATATTCGAAATTAATTTCGAAATTCCAACTAATGTTCGAAAATTTTGAAAATCCATTGAATAATGGTAATGAAAATTTATTTTTAAATAATTACTAATGAAATCGTTTCATTAAAAACCATTACCATTAGACAAAATAATGCTAATGAAAAAAAAAAAATAATTATAATTTTTTTCAATTTAATGCTAATGAAATCGTCAATTAATTAGTCGATATAATTAACTACTCCCATGTATGTTTAGATTTAAACAAGTGCCGAATTATTGAACATATTACGAATCAGATTAGTGGATACGATAACTTGGATGACTAAAAGTGTGTAAAGAATTTTTTATTTCGGACTAGTCAAATACATGTACTTTAAACGTTAAATTCTTAAATTCCTTTAACAAATTTTTCATAATTTTTTGTTTATATATGTTAGGAATTTAAAATTATTTTAATTTTACTTTAAATTAACCAGTGAATTAACCATGTAAGCATTTTGAACGTTTCTATTCTATTTTTATTAAAAAATTCTATCTAAAAGTTTTATTAAATTTTCTCTACTAACTTTACTTTCTTTCTATTTAAAAAAAAATTTTCTTCTATAAATCTAAAATTTTCACTTTGTCTCAAAATGTCGTTACTAACAAAAAGTTTAAATAATTTTAAGAACTGATTTCTTTAAATGGTACTTAATTAATTATATATTTTAGCTAGTAAGTATATTAAAATATAACAAATTGTTTTCAAAAACTAATTGATAAATTGTTCTCTTACACAATAATATTATTTAAAAACAAGAAAAAATTTTATTAAAAAACAGACGATTTAAAGTATTAAAGCACTTTTAAATGCAATTTCATTATACATACATACATATATACAAAGAATAATGTGAAAATAAAATTAAAATATAATTGTTATTATTGTTTAATATTTAATTAATTATAACAAAAAGGCATGATTTAAAGTTTCAATAAAATGTTAAGAAAACAATAAAATAAAACTTAGTTTTTCTTATTCAACTGTTGTTTCAATATACTCAATTGGGTCAAGCAATTATCACGATAATTTCTGCGTTCAGCCAATTTATCCAGAGGCACCATTTGTTCCAGTTGCTTAGCTACCGCCACAGCAGTGGGTCCTTCCATTTTGGGTGTTGGATTAAAAGTTTTACTAACAGCATAAATGGTATTGGTATAACGTTCAAAATAGTTAGTCATGCCTTCGGCATTAAGATGAGCTGTTTCTAGGGGTCCCAAGAAGGCATAACGCATACCCAAACCGTCTGACATAACACTATCAACATCCTTAACATCGAGTATACCATCGTTAACCAAATGCCAGCATTCGTTAAGTATGGCGTATTGTATACGATTGAGAGCGAAACCTTCTATTTCACGGCTCAATGTTACGGGTTTCTGACCGATTTCTTCCATAATAGCACGAGTTTTGGTAACAACTTCTGGTTTAGTCCAGGGTGCGGGTACTACTTCAACTAGGGGTACATAATAGGGTGGATTTACGGGGTGAGATACGAGGACCTGTAATGTAGGATGGAAAACAAATAAGTTATTAAACGGTAAATATGTTTATAATAATTTCTTGATATATTATAATCCATAAAATGCGGAAGATGCTGTGGTCTAACAAGATTAAAATAGCGAGAAAGTTTGAATAGAAAGACTGAAGGAAGAGAGGTATGTAATAAGACTGAGGCCCAAGATACCCGGCCTAAGTATGGTTAGGTTTATGAGCAGCTGCTTGTCAAAAAATCGGTACAGCTTTACTTGGGTCCGGATTGATCTATTTATAAAAATGCTTAGAAGACTATAGATAAAGGCAGAGTGTGGATTGAAAGATAAAGGGGGAAAGGAAAAAGGAGAGACGAGAAAGAAGGGGAACTTAAATACAGACCTAGTGCAGTAAGTTAAAATTTCGAGTTCACACCCAATTTGACAAATTCAAAAATGAATTCATCGTTCTAATAAAACATCGGATATATCATTGAAGTGACCCTGAGATCTAACAGTTTCTAGGACTTGACTGTAACAAAGAAGATGGACTACCTATTCTCCTCTTATCCTCATTATGACAACGTCTGGAGAAGTTATTATACGGAGCAGTAATATCTGATAACAAATTAACTAATTGTAGTCTGTGATAACTGAAGGAGATAGACAGTTTTGCGTGGATTCACACGAGACGAAAAGAATCTGGTAATGAAGGAAGTATACTCATGCGATTAGCGATCCAGAACACTATTGTATTGTCCTATTTACTAGTAGAAAACTTAATTGAAAGTTTTTCGGAAACTATCAGAGATTAGAGTGACAAATGAACTGTTTTATAGAACCATATACTTCCATTTAGGCCCAGGTTAGAACCTTGTCTTGCCAACTCATTATCTATACATTGCAGTGTCCTGCTAGCCATCACACCATTCCTATATTCTACGACTAGATAAGAATACTCCATAGAACATATCAATGTTCTAAATGCGACCTTATTCTCGACATAAATTGACACAACAGACCCCAGAATGATGCGATTCCGTTACGACGAGTTACGACGCTTGTAAGGCACAGTATTCGTCTGGGAGTCTGAAGGACTCGAAACTCAGACATCTTTTTGTATACTTTTCTACAGACAAAAAATAGACGATATAACAGGACGTAGACATCTTGCTTTATAAAATGGTTTTCGTTATCCTAATCCTATCCTAATCTAAAACTTGAAAACTTCTTGTTTTGAGTTATCTTTTGATGTTTTAACGGTAACGGTTTTAACTTTAACAATTTAACGTTTTATTATAGCTTATTTTTACCATTCCGCTTGAAAAACTGTTTATCTTATCTAATGTTTTTCTCTGTCCCGATGAAACAAACACTATATATTTTTGTTGGTCTT